>NC_079442.1:46473668-46613668 GCF_903798145.1 Danio aesculapii | reverse complement strand
AAACTAAATATTTACATATATCTTTATAATTTGCATTAGATATTGAATATCTAATCTACTTGCGTGTATTTGTATAAAAATTAAATATATATATTTAATAAAAAATTAAATATACATATATATATATATATATATATATATATATATATATATATATATATATATATATATATATATATATATATATATATATATATATATACACACACACAAGCTTTTATTTTATAAATGTGATTTATCAGGATTAATCTTTTTACAGCACTGTTTTCTTTTTCTATATATTTTCTTTTATTTGTCTGTGATGTACGTTGTGATTTCTCTTCTGTCTTCAGGTATTATGCATGTCTCTGTGGACATGAAGAGCTGGTGCAGTACCTGCTCGCCAACGGTAAATGCTAAAACCATAATACATCATTGACCAGGGAGTTATGATCTGTCAAATATTCAAAATGAGAACTGTTAATAAACATTCAGGTAGTAAAACTAAATGTAATGAGAGCTCTTAAGTTTTTTATTAAACTTACATAAGGTTTGTGCTTTTTTTATTGATTGAGTTAGATAGTCAAGTAAATATTTATTACCACAATGTATGAAATAAAAACAAAAAGCACCAGCATGTTTTAACATTTATGTAAAATTACTTAAGATTTTCCTTGCAGTTATTAATCAATGTTTCCCATTAAAGACAAGGATAACAGTTAAATTAGTTTCTATATTAATTATATTTATTGTTTAGGTTTCTGTTTTGTTTTTCTACTATTTTTTGGTTCTGTTCTGGGAGTGTAAAATCCCACCTTTGGATCTAAAGCCACTAATAAAAGGCTATATTCTCAACAAATGGCAAACCGAATGGGATCAGTGCTCAGAAAATAAACTTTTTGAAATTCAGCCAGAAATAGGAAGAAAATCTAATTTTTTTTAAAGTCAAGACATGATGAGATTGTTTATACAAGATGCCGCATTGGACACACGGGACTCACGTGAACATTTACCAAAAATGTCTATATTGCAACAGAAAGCAAACTGTTAAACATATTCTTGTGGGGTGCCCCATTTTTAATGTTATCAGACAGCAATTTTTGTCTGGACAGACTTTAAATGAAATATTTTTAAATGTAAATCCATCTAAAATTGTACAATTTTTATCAAAAGGAAACCTTAAAAAACTGTTTTAGATTTTTATCTTATATAAAATAATAATAATAACAATAATAATAATAAATATTATTATTATTATTATTATTATTATTATTTATGCATTTTACCTTGTATATTATTTATTGCTCTTGATTACTTTTAATTGTTAGAATATTTTTATAATTATAGAAAATTCGTATTTATAAAACGTGGTAAATTTGATCTATTTTTTGCCATGACATAGCCATAGAAGCTGAAATAGCAATAAAATTAAAACTCTCTCTCTCTCTCTGGTTCTGTTCTGAAAATTATTTAATGTTTAAGCACAATTTTGTATTTATTTTATGTATTTATGAATTTATGTTTATTATTTTTTGAGAAATAATAAGTAAATGTGTAAAATAATTTAAATGGTCATTAATTAATTAATTCATTCATTCATTTTCTTTTCGGCTTAGTCCCTTTATTAATCCAGGGTCGTCACAGCGGAATGAACCGTCAACTTATCCAGCACGTTTAACACAGCGGATGCCCTTTCAGCCACAACCCATCTCTGGGAAACACCCATACACACTCACTCACGCTCATACACTATGAACAATTTAGCCTACCCAATTCACCTGTACCGCATGTCTTTGGACTGTGGGGGAAACCGAAGCACTCGGAGGAAACCAACGTGAACGCAGGGAGAACATGCAAACTCCACACAGAAACGCCAACTGACCCAGCCGAGGCTCGAACCAGCAACCTTCTTGCTGTGAGGCGACAGCACTACCTACTGCGCCACTGCGTTGCCGTTGGACATTAATTCATATTATTATAATATTTGTAAGATTATTTGATTATTAAGTTAAAAGTTTGATACTGATTAGAACTTGAAGTGGCGATGAGGTCTTAAAACATTCTGAGAAAGTCTTGAAAAATGTATTGAATTTACCTTTTGGATTCCTGCATATACCATGTTTTAAAAAGTTTTAGAAAGTTCTTGAATTTGATGCCCATGAAAGAGTGCGAACCCTGGTTTTAAGTGTATTTCCAGTATTTGTGCAAGTAATCCCAGGTGTGTGTTTTGTGCGGCAGGAGCAAAGTGTGAGGCGAACACGTTTGACGGTGAGCGCTGTCTGTACGGAGCTCTGAGTGACGCAATCCGCCGTCTGCTCAAAGAGTACAAGCGCATCACAGCCAAGGCCATGCAGAGAGACTATTACGACCAGTTCCTGCAGACGTGAGCATTACAAACACACACCACCACACACTCACTGCTTATGTTTTAAGTCAAGTTCAAGTCAAGTTGAGCTTTATTGTCATTCCACTACTTGTGTGGACATACAGTAGAAATGTTGTGTCTCACCGGACCACGGTGCTACATAAATAAATAAATCCCATCCAAAGATTTATGCACCAAACTGGAATATAGCATAGCACATTTGTGAGTAAAGCACATAAAATGAGTCAAAGAGAACAAAATCGTCACTTCCTGATAAACTGGTGGCAAATATCAACAAAGAAAAATGCAGTTTGCTGCATTAGCAGAAGCCACTGTGGGCCTTTTTTCTTATATATTAAATGACTTGCGCCTTAGAAGATGAAACGCAATGAGCGCAATCCAGTGGCTTTTGGAGGCGTGAGACGCAGACGCTCTAGACCAGGGGTCACCAAACTTGTTCCTGGAGGGCCGGTGTCCTGCAGATTTTAGCTCCAACCCTAATCAAACACACCTGAACAAGCTAATCAAGCTCTTACTAGGTATACTTGAAACATCCAGGCAGGTGTGTTGAGGCAAGTTGGAGCTAAACCCTGCAAGGACACCGGCCCTCCAAGACCGAGATTGGTGACCCCTGCTCTAGACAGTTCTGGAGGTAATAATACTGAACCAATGTGATGACAGACTTTGGCTGAGAGATTTTCGACTGACCAAAACAACCTTTCAGATGCTTTACAATGTGCTCACTCCACTGGTTTGTCCATTAACGCCATCCTGTCATGCACATTTTTATCATTACATGAGCTATTATATATATATATATATAATAAAAATCACATGATTTTTTTAATTTGAATGCTTGAATTTATTCAGTAAATGTGTTTCCAAGGAGTTTATAGGCATTTTCTTCTATCGGATTAAATGATTATCCTGCTCAAAGTGTCTTATGCACATTTTAAAAATGTATCAGCTTGACTTTGCAGCATTTTTATGCGCATAAAAGTGGAAACAATGTGGATGGAAACAGCTAATGTAATGTCTGCTTTTCTGCCTCAGGCTTCTGGAGCAGGGAAACTACAGCGATGTGACATTTGTGGTTCACGGGGAGATGTTTAAGGCCCATCGGTGTATCCTGAGTGCCCGGTCTGAATACTTCGCCCACATGCTGGAGACCAAGTGGAAAGGCAAGAGTGCCATTGCACTCAAACATCCATTGGTAGGCGCTGTTTCACTTCACACAACGCACTTATAATGTACTTATTCACAGGTTTCATGCTGTATAACTGCCCTGTAGTGTGTGATGGGGACTAGTGCATCCTAATTCATATTTACTAGTGACTAAGTGATGTATTATTTCTAATGCATACTAGTTGATGCTCAAGTATGAATATTTTACATATTAGTTGAATTATGCAAATTAGAAAGTAGGGCTAACTGATTTTTTGCCTAAAAATAATTATCTTGTAAAATGATGCCCCTTGACTCATTTAACATCAGTAAAGTCTTACAAACGTACTATAATCTAATTTTTTTTAAAGAATAATTATAAATCATTTTTTAGTTTTGGTTTTCAGCCAAGTGCATTAGTAATTTTTGATTTTGACCCAGAATTTTCATTTCAGTCCATCCCTATTAAGAAGTATCTTTTTTTTTCTTTAAACCCAGTCCAAGAAGTTCTGGACTTGTTTATGATGCATGCCTGGTTATGATCAAGTGTGCTGTTTTATGCAAGTGTGCAAATTAGGCAACATTGTTTTTCCTAAATTAAAATAATACGTTTAAATCAGTTTGAATTAGGTCTTATGAATTAAGAATAAAGAATCTATCACTGATATCAGCATGAGTAAAAACAAATCATCAATGACACTAAATTAGTCAAATGTGACTGTAAACATTTATAAAGTAAAAATTGGTATAAGACAATTATGTATTAATATACAGTTGAAGTCAGAATTATTAACCCCTCTTTGATTTTTTTTTGTTTTCCTTTTTAAATATTTCACAAATGATGTTTAACAGAGCAAGGACATTTTCACAGTTTGATACTTTTTTTCTTCTAGAGAAAGTCTTATTTGTTTTATTTCAGCTAGAATAAAAGCAGTTTTATTTTTTATTTTTTCTATTTTATTTCTATTCTATTTCTATTTTAAGGTCAAAACTATTAGCCCCTTTAAGCTATATTTTTTTCGATAGTCTACAGAACAAACTATCGTTATACAATAACTTGCCTAATTACCCTAACCTACCTAGTTAACCCAATTACCCAGTTAAGCCTTTAAATGTCACTTTAAGTGGTATAGAAGTGTCTTGAAAAATATCTAGTCAAATATTATGTACTGTCATCATGGCAAAGATAAAATAAATCAGTGATTAGAGATGAGTTATTAAAACTATTATGATTAGAAATGTGTTGAAATCTTCTCTCCATTAAACAAAAATTGGGGAAAAAAAATAAACAGGGGCTAATAATTCAGGGGGGCTAATAATTCTGACTTCAACTGTACAAAACATATTATTTTTTTAATAATATAAATATTAATTTAATAATATACATTATAATTATGTAAAAAATAATTTGTGTTATTGGGCGACGCGGTGGCGCAGTAGGTAGTGCTGTCGCCTCACAGCAAGAAGCTCGCTGGTTCGAGCCTCGGCTGGGTCAGTTGGTGTTTCTGTGTGGAGTTTGCATGTTCTCCCTGCGTTCACGTAGGTTTCCTCCGGGTGCTCCGTTTTCCCCTACAGCCCAAAGAAATGCGATACAGGTGAATTGGGTAGGTTTAATTGTCCGTAGTTTATGAGTGTGAATGAGTGTGTATGGATGTTTCCCAGAGATGGGTTGCAGTTGGAAGGGCATCCACTGTGTAAAACATAAGTTGGCGATAAGTTGGCGGTTCATTCCGTTGTGGCGACCCTGGATTAATAAAGGCACTAAGCCGAAAAGAAAATGAATGAATAATTTGTGTTATTGTTCAAGAAAATATTGAATAATATCTATCTATCTATCTATCTATCTATCTATCTATCTATCTATCTATCTATCTATCTATCTATCTATCTGTCTATCTGTCTATCTATCTATCTATCTATCTATCTATCTATCTATCTATCTATCTATCTATCTATCTATCTATCTATCTATCTATCTATGTAGGCGACGCGGTGGCACAGTAGGTAGTGCTGTCACCTCACTGCAAGAGTTTGCATGTTCTCCCTGTGTTAGTGTGGGTTTCCTCCAGGTGCTCCGGTTTCCCCCACAGTCCAAAGACATGCGGTATAGGTGAATTGAAACTAAATTGGTCGTAGTGTACGAGTGTGTATGGATGTTTCCCAGTACTGGGTTGTAGCTGGAAGGTCATCCGCTGTGCAAAATATATGCTGGATAAGTTGGCGGTTCATTCTGCTGTGGCGAATAATTAATAAAGGGACTAAGCCAAAGGAAAATGAATGAATGAATGAGAAGGTTTATCTAGGATCGAGAATCCAGTTCTAGTTCTGTCACCTATATTAACACATTTACTTTAGAAAGCATTGCTAATCTAATACTGCTGTTCATTTCCTCCTGTACAGCTTAAAATATCTTCTCCCTAGAGCTGCGTTCGATTAAGAAGAACACTGTCTTCTCTCTTATATCTTCATCAGCACTCTTTGAACTGTCATGATCCTAATGCGTCAACTTTCATTTCCTTTTTTTAGGTCAATCCTGCTGCATTTGGTGCGATTATGCAGTATTTCTACACCGGTGAGCGTCAGACCAGACTGTGGTTTAATAACAGGTGCCAGATACTGTTTTTCTTCACATGCTGCTGTTTTTTTTCAGGTCGTTTGGATATAGATGTGAATTATGTGGAGGACTGCAAGCGTTTGGCCAAACAGTGCAAGATCGGCGAGCTCATTGAGGAGCTGGAAGTGAAGTGCAAACAGGTTTATGAGTTTGGTGAGGAGCCTTTGATATCTGGCATGATCATTTGAAATTTTATTCAAATTATTAATTAGCTTTATAGGCTACAAACCAAAAAAAAAAAAACTGAATGCATTGATGCAACATTAGGATTCATCTGATAACAAATATTGTCAAATCTGAATTATTCTGAAATAATATTACAAGATTGTGTAAAACTGAATTTTCAGGATCGGAGTCACATGATCCAGGAATCATATGCTGATTTAAGGCGCAAGAAATGTGTCTGATAATATCAATGTTGAAAACATTTGTACAGCTTCAGGGTCTTGTGGAAAATCATGATAATTTTTTCAATGTCGTTTAAAGAGTGGAAAGTTAATTATTAGATTTTTAGAGAATCTTTTTTCCTCTTTTTAGACTACATGTAGGCTAACTCTCACGATACTTAAACTGAACATTTATTTATAAATATACTTTTTTATTGATTGATTTTATTTGACTCCATCCTTCTTTCATTTTCCTTTTTTCCCTAATTCATTAATTTATTTTATTAAATTTATTTTATTTTTGTTTTAATTTCTTTATTTTCCCCTATGGGAAGTCAGTTGCTTTAATAACACTAATATAATTTAATAACACTAACTGATTATTTACAAAATTAATGTTTTGATTTTTGACATTTGTGACAAAAAATGTAATATAGTAAAAAATTATCTTTTTTTTTTTTAATAATGAACAAAAAAATCTTTTATAACATTACAAATATTTTTATTTCATGCATTCTTGCTAAAAAAAAAACTAAATAATACAAATATTTTATTAAAAAAATGTAGCTACAGCGGGAGAAATATTGAACATGTCATGTTTTTTCCTGGGAATAATATTTCTATGGGAGCTGTTGACATGGAATTGAAGCAGATTTTGGTAAAAACCCAAACAATACAAACAGAAAACAAAACAGAAAAATGAGTTATGCGAAATAACAGTGGAATGGCACAAGGAAAAAGTACTGAACTATTGAAATGTAATAAAAGTTTTTTTGGTGACAACAGCTTAAAGACGCCTCTTATATGGAGAATGAAGTCACATGCATTGCTCAGGTGTGAGTTTCTCACAGATTTCAACACAGTATAAAAATCTTGATGGTTCTGTGGGTCTTGTGTATCAAATCTGATCTTCAATTTGTATTTTCTATTGGATTTAAGTCAGGTGATTGGCTGGGCCATTCTACAGCTTGATTTTTCTTTCTCTGAAAGCATTTGAGAGTTTCCTTGGCTGTGTTTTGGATCATTGTCTTTCTGAAATGTCTACCCTGATTTTATCTTCATCATACTGCAGATGTAGATGTTGGACTGAAGCAGCTAATATTCGTTTACAATGACGAAGGGTCGAGGGTTGCTGAAGAACTACTGAAAGATTTCAGCTGCTCTCTGGGCTTTCACTCTCTTTCTACCTCCCTTTCTTCATGTGATCGATACTTGTTCCCTGTGTCATTTAATTTTATTGCACAGAACTTCATTTGTAAACTGATCAGATTTGTTTTCTTCGCATATATGAATTTATTTGGTTGTTACCAACATCCGGTGAAAATTTCTAGTCAACAGCACCTTTAGAAATGTTTTCTGAGAAAAATGATGACGTATTCAATACTTATTTCCCCCACTGTATACATATTTTATTGTTCAGTGTTACTTAATGATGACTAATTTTAGTCTTTAAAAATGTTACAATAAACTGATGATAGCTGCACAGTATACATTAATAATAATCTGACCATTATTTTTCCTTCTACAGTAATGCCATTTCTTTCTAAAATTCACCACAAAACCACAGTAATTTCATCACTTTTGTGAAAACGGTTTACTGCAGCTTTAGTGAATCAGTTATGAATCATATTGAAATTAATCTTCTTTCTCTCGGTCAGTGTCCAATAAGCCAGGGACGTGTGTGAAGGTGTTGACTCTGGATCCGCATGACTTCCAGCTGCAGGACGGCATGGCTCTGCTGGCTGACAGTGCACTTCCTGCCGAGCTACGGGTAAGAGGAAACACACACACACACATTTCTCACACATCCAGTCCTACAGCCCTTATCATCACTATGATCATTCATACATGAAGCATTCGTGAGAGATTGTGTTCTCTAGAATTATGGGATGTGTGGTTGCTGAGCAACTGGTAGCTAAATTAGTAGTATTCAAAATGTCAAAAGCTGTTTGAGCTCAAGGCTTTTCATTTAAGAGCCGCTCATCTTGAGTCATGAGGAGCAAATCTGCAAACTACAAATGCTTTTTCAGTTTTTACACTTTAGCTTAAACTTTTATTGTCCATTCAGCTTAGTTTTTCACACCGGTGACCATAAATACATCCACAACAATACTTAAACACACATAACACAGTAGCTATGTTTCCATACACCTATTTTTATGCTCATTTTGGAATAGTACGTTAAAAAATGATTCATGAAAATGCCAATAGGAGCTTACAACTTATGCACAGGATAACATTTGTATTTGATGAAACTATGTGCATAAATTACGATAGAAACACATTTACTGAATAAATTCCAACATGCGAATCAAAGAGTCGTGGTTTAGCAGATCAGGTGATAACAAAAATGTGTGCGATGGGACGAGATTAAATGACATTCTAAAATTTCTTGCCATTCTAAAATCCCTCAGCCAAAGTCTGTCATCGAAGTGGTTCAGTGTTATTATTATTATATTATTATTACTTGCATGTCTCACATCTCCAAAAAGCCACTCTTCTTTGTAGGCACAAATAATGTATCATATAAGAATATATACATACAACAGTTCTGTCTGATTCTCGAATCTGATCGGCTGATAGCCGTGCAATATTTCGCAATATCAGAACTCGTACACCCTCCTCATCCTTGTGTATTACTCTGCCCACATAGACTGACAGCAGATCAATAAACTCACTACAGTTTGACAAATATTGTAGGTGTTGGACAACATAATGTACATTTGAGGCTTTTTAGGTGAGAATGTAGTTGTTTAGATTGCAACTATGCAGTTTATTTATGAGTATAGTGCCTATTTTAAAAATGTATAATTTTGGAGATTCAGCACATCGGCCTGTCATACTCAGCAGAGCAAAGATGGTTGACATGGCTACAGAGACCGCATAATAAGCCCTTAGGGGAGAAAAACAGCGTATGTTTCAAACTACAGCTGAACAAATTATTACAGAAGAGGTAAGTGACATTTTAAGTCGATCTTTCTCTTTTGAATGTTGTAGTGCTGTATTTATACCATAGTAATCTGCTAGTGTTTGCTTTGCTTTGGCTTTTTTGTGGTTAATTATTGTGAAATCCCGTTTCCAACAGAGAAATACTGGGAAATCTCTGTAGACTGATGGCATTTCATGCCGTTCAGCCTTATAATCTTAAAATGTGAGCAAAATCACCTGTTTTGTCATCACTTTAGACATTAAGCTAGAGAATCATTCAAATACTAGCTCTAAAATAACGTTGGTGAAGTAGCAACGGTTTCTGCTGTTCTGACGTCAGCTCCACACCACCACCAGTGTGCAGCATCCACTTGGATGATGCAACGGCAGCCACAAGACAACAGGGTTACACCCCTACTCTTTATGAGAAGTGCCACGGGATTTTTAATGACCACAGCGAGTCAGGACCTCGGTTTAATGTCTCATCCAAAAGACGGAGCCCACTGACAGTACAGTGTCCCCTTCACTTTACTGGGGCATTAGGACCCACACAGACCACTGTTTAAGCGCCCCCCTGCTGGCCTCACTAACACCACTTTCAACAGCAACCTAGTTTTCCCATATGGCCTCCCATCCAGGTACTGACCAGGCTCAGCCTTGCTTAGCTTCAGTAAGTAACTGGGTTGGGCTGCAGGGTGTATGGCTGTATACAATATACAATCTGTTAAAATGTCTTACTTGTGCAGAACTTTGCAGTTTTATGCATCTCTTACATGTCAGAATAAACTTGAATGTATTCTAAGGGTTAATAATAAATTATGTTTATCTTTTATTAGAAATTATTATAATCCACTGATTATACGGACAACACTGATCATGTGTTTTATATCGTGACTAATTGAAACTACTGCTGTCTGATTTTCAGGTCGGATACGGTCAGCTTCCATTTGATCTTACTGACAGTTTCCCAAGTTATCCTGACATCTGCTTCCGGGTGGAGGGTTATGACTTCCTGTGTCATAAGGTCACTATTTATTAATACTTATAATCATAATCTCTGTCTGTGGACGCTGGAACAGCATTATGGCTCCCCAAAACATCACTCTAATATCCATCTATTACTCAGAATTAGTTATGAGAATGATGCTGCTTTAATATTGTATTAGTGGTTTTGATTAAAAGGGCACTTGTGCTGATTGTGTGTGTGTGTGTGTTGCAGGCGTTTTTCTGTGGCCGCAGTGATTATTTTAAGGCTCTGTTGGAGGATCATTTCAGCGAGGGTGAAACTCTACAGACTCATCCCAGTATTCCTGTCATCACGCTTCATGATGTGTCCCATGATTTGTTTACAAGAATCCTTTACTACATTTATAGTGACAACACTCAGGTACACACACAAACACACACTTACAGTTGTAGTTACAGACACTGGGCTCTATTTTAACGAGCTAGGCACAAAGTCTAAAGCATGACGCAAAAGCATTAGGGGGTGTCTGAATCTACTTTTGCTATTTTAAGGACGGAAAAATACAGTTTGCACCCCAGCGCATGGTCTAACAGGGTTGTGCTTATTCTCTTAATGGGTTATTGGTGTGTTTTGAGCGTAATACTAGATTTTCTAGATTTCTAGATTTTTCTAATTTTCTCTTTACTAGAAAGAAAACAGTTAAACAGACCATCTGCAGTGCAAGGATAAAGAAGGAGCCTCCTCGATTTAGTCTCTTTACTTTACTTTTTACTTTACTCCTTTACTTTCTTGGTAAGGAAACAGTGTTGTACGCACTCCACTGAAGACATCCATTAACCTACATATTTAATTTCGTGTAAGCACAAAGATTTGTTTCTAAAGTATTTCTAAATTTAGTTCTAATTTCCAGCAAATGAATAAATGAGCAATAATAACGAAGTGTGGTCAAAAATTGTATAGTTGTATCCAAACACACGTCCTGTTCTTATGCCCCATATGGTGATGCATATGTCCAGTTCTTCAAAATAGCAATGCACCAACAATGCGCCTTAACACACTTTCTTTTTAGACTGGGACACCCATTATTGCGCCGGGTGTATGATAGGGTGCTAAACTATGTTTCTGAGTGCTGTTATCAGAAGGACAGAAATGAACAGGGGGTTGTTGGCACTTAAATTAGCAGAAATGTGGGAAAGTAAGTAAATCTCCAGCATTAAAAATTTATTTTTTTTATGAACGTGAAATGTGTTTCATAAAATACATTGCTTAATTAAAAATATCAATACTTTATTTTAATAACAGTACTTTATTATATTTTAATAATATAAATATATTATTATATTATTGTTATATTTCTGATATTGAAATATACATTTTATTAGCTAAAACAAATTTGAGTATAATTTACATATCTATAAATACATTTCTATCTATACTTCTATCAGTTAGGGTATATTTTAATTTTTTAACTTAATTAAATATTTCCCAAATTATGTTTACCCGAGCAAAGGAATTTTTCACAGTATTTCCTATACTACTTTTTCTTCTGGAGAAAGTCTTATTTGTTTTATTTCGGCTAGAATTAAAAGCAGTTTTACATTTTTTAAGACCATTTTAAGATTAATATTATTAGCCCCCTTAAGCTTTATTTTTCTTTATTGTCTACAGAACAAACCATCATTATACAATGACTTGCCTAATTAACCTAATTAAGCTTTTAAATGTCTCTTTAAAAAATATCTAGTAAAATATTATTTACTGTCATCATGGCAAAGATAAAGGAAATCAGTTATTAGAAATGAGTTATTAAAACTATTATGTTTAGAATGTAAAAATCTTCTCAGAATTTGTTAAACAGAAATTGGGAAAAATATATAAAGGGGGGCTAATAATTCCATAAGGGCTAATAATTCTGACTTCAATTGTATGCTGGGGTATGAATTACAGAAGTGGATAATTTAAAAAAGGATGATGCTTTAAAAGTCATTGAATCTGCTGTTCATAAAAGCGTGGGATCCCTGTGTGTTTTTCAGCTGTCTCATGAGAACGTGTATGAGGTGTTGTGTGTGGCCGATATGTACCTGCTGCCGGGTCTAAAGCGTCTTTGCGGCCGAACACTAGCAGCGCTGCTCAATGAGGAGAACGTGCTGCACATGTGGAGAACAGCCAAACTCTTCCGCCTGTCCCGTCTGGAGGACCAGTGCACTGAACACATGGCCAAGATCATCGAGAGGGTACTGCACACACACTGCACATCACTATCATTATTTATATATATATATATATATATATATATATATATATATATATATATATATATATATTAGGGGTGTCACAAGATTCATCGTTTTCATCGAGGTGAAAAGTTGTCTCGAGACGTTAGTATGATGGAGCGGTAAGGGTGAAATTAACATTGAAGACTGGAGGCAGGATTGAATTTGAACCGCAAATCAAGTGCTTTACACACACCTGGTAAGGCTGGCCTCTGTGTTGCACATGTCACTCAGTTGGGCGGGCTGGTGTGACATAACCGCTTTTTTTTTTTTTCTCACCGGAGTTCAAAGGCTGCTGCGTTATTATGTCCAAGGCTGCAACTGGCGCCATACAAATTAACCATGGACTTTACCACGCGATGGAATGTCACTTTAGATGTGCTGAAAGTCGCATTATTGAAGTGCAGTATAGATATGTAAACACCGCAATCAAACTATTATTATTGTGTAGGACTTTTAGCTACATTTTGCGACAGGACAATTCACACAGCTGTTTGACACTTCTTTGCACCTACACACATCTCTAAGCGCAGACACAAACTGAACTGCTGGAGACTAAACACACCCGGCTTTATCATTACCAAACACGTTTATGCTGTACGGAAAAAGCAGATGTTTTCTTTTCATGGTTCAAGTGACCAAATTTCGATGTTTTTGTTTATTTACTTATTGTACATGTACAATAAAAAAAAAAAAAATCACATAGATTCCGATTTACTCATATCAGATTCAGGCCTTAATTGTTTATATCATATGTGGAAATGTATCCGATTCCGATATGTATCGTAACCAGATAACGTACTATTGGACTTCAGCAGAGTTCCAAACCTTACATCTTATATACTAGGACAAAAAAAGCTTTTATATCGCCATGTAGTACAAGGTTTAAGCATGTTTAGCGAGAGAGAGCAACATCCGCCTCACAATATAAACTAATATAAAACTATTGCATAGATCACGTGCATAAATCACGCCAAGAACCTGAAATTAAAAAAGCTACTGGTTTAAAAAAGCCTAGATTAAAAGATGGCAAAATGAAAACTTTTCTGTCATAAACTATAGCAAAACAACTTGTCAAAAAGAATAAAATAAAATGAAACCATCATGCTAACACATTAAAAACAGGAACGGAGTAAAGAGCGCTTTTTTATTATCAGCTGTCAGTCAGCGCCCGCTCTTTTTTTTTTTTTCTGGTCATTGCGCCTTTTGTTGGTGCTGTGTAAATGCAGACATTCGGATACTAGTTTTTGGAATAAAAATCTATTTTCCTTTTATTTATTAACAAATAATTTGAATTCATATGTTTCATTATTAAGGATTTCGTTTAAATTATGTAAAAATCTCGTCTCCTTCTCGTGAACCCAATCTCGTGTCTATATGTTGGGGATCGTGGATGAAAATGAAGAGGGGGGGTTGCACGGGCCCTTGATAACGTCTTTGGGGGCCCCCTAAATGTATGGGCCCTTAAAATCATCCTAACTACACCCCCCCACCGCCATCCCCCGCGGCGCCCCTGATCCCAACAGTCATATTATATTATAATTTGTATTTTTATTGCGATTGAGCTCAGAGATGTCCTCTTTGTTTCAGCTTGTTGAAAGACCAGAGTTTGCCGACATGATCAGAGAGGATGCTGGGAATGTGGCCGCCAGACAGGAGACGGACTCCATTCCTCTGGTGGACGAGATCCGCTTCCACATCGCCAGTAATGTTCAGACGTACAGCGCCATCGAGGAGGCCAACCAGAAACTGAGCGCCCTGGAGCTCCTGCTTGCCAGCATCGGCCTGGAGTGCTGAAAAACACGTTAAACACTGCACACATGACCTGCAGAAACACAGCTGAGCACACATCACTTGTAGCAAACTACTATAATCGAGTCTAACCAAAACCAGATACTTAAACATATGGCAAGCCAAGTTAGCCTAAAACGATCCCAGCGTTACTTGACATAATTGCATGTTTACTAGTAAGAATTACAGCTGTACGTTGAGTTTTTACAAGTAATTAGAGAGCTCTCGAATTCAATTATTTATAGTATTATTCGTAATAGTTCTAATTCCAGTTAGAGAGCTCTTTTAATGAATGTTTACTAGTCATGCGTCTCCATTACTTTCCGTTCATTTTCTAAAGGGATAGTTCACCCCAAATATTAAAATGTACTCTCTATTTGCTCTTCGTTAAGTGGTTCTAAACCTTTATGAGTTTCTTAATTCTGTTGAACACAAAAGAAGGTGTTTTGAAGAATGTTAAAAACCGGTTACAATTAACTTCCATAGTAGGAAAAACAAATACTGTTGAAGTTACAGGTTTCCAACTATCCCTTTAATTACAGAGCTCTGATGTTGAATTTGCATTAGTAAAATACCAATTAGAGAAAACTACAATTAAGTTCGTAATAGTTATAATTCCAGTTAGAGAGCTCTACCATTAAATGTTTACTAGTCATGCGTCTCCATTACTTTCCGTTCATTTTTTAAAGGGATAGTTTACCTCAAAAGTGAAAATTTACTCTTTAATTACTATTCGCTTAGTGGTTTCAAACCTTTATGAGTTTTTTTATTCCATTGAACACAAAAGAAGAGATTTGAAAAATGTTGGAAACCGGTAACCATTGACTTCCATAGTAGGAAAAACTAATGCTATTGAAGTCAGTGGTTACAGGTTTCCAACTGTTCAACAAAAGAAAGAAGCTCAAACAGGTTTCTGACAAGTAAGGAGAGAGTTTTCAATTTTGTGTAAACTGTACCTTCAATTATAGAGCTTTACAATTTAATTTGCACTAGTAAAAAAACAATTAGAGAAATTAGAAATGAATGTTTACTAGTCATGCGTCTCTATTACTTTGTTCATTTTTTAAAGAGATAGTTCACCCCAAAAATGAAAACGTACTAATTTCTGTTCAATAAGTGGTTCTGAACCTTTATGAGTTTCTTTATTTTATTGAACACAAAAGAAGAGATTTTAAAGAATGTTAGAAACAGGTAACCATTGACTTCCATAGTAGGAAACACAAGTAGTAATGTCTGGAAACCTGTAAAAGTCAATGGTTACAGGTTTCCGACTTTTTTCAGAATAACTCCTGTTCAGCAGAAGAAAGAAACTCAGATAGGTTTCTGACGAGTAAAGGAAGAGTTAATCATGACAGAATTTTCAGTTTTGGGTGAACTATCCCTTTAGTTAAGAGATCTGCAATTGAATTTTCACTACTAAAAAAAACAATTAGAGAGCTCTACAAATGATTTTTTACTAATCATGCATCTCCATTTCCGTTTCCGTATCTCCAATTTCTCAAGAGATCGTTAACGTTAAAATTAAAATGTACTCTTTAATTTCTATCCGTTAAGTGGTTCCAACCCTTTTCTTCATTCGATTTTGAAGAATGAAAACCGGAAACCATTGATTTCCATAGTAGGAAAAACAAATACCATTGAAGTCAATGATTACCGGTTTCCAACTTGTTCCAAATAACTTATTTATCTGTTTGACAGAAGAAAGAAACTCCAACATGTTGGTGACAAGTGAAGGACAAGTAAACGATGACAGAAGGTTCAATTTTGGTTGAACTGTACCTTTAATTATAAAACTCTGCAGTTTAATTTGCACTAGTGAAACAATTTAATTACAGAGAAATACAAATAAATCTAGCTATACTTAAAAATCTACAATTAAATCTAGATATAATTCCAATTAGAGATTTTAAAAAAATCGTTTCACTAGCGAAAACTCCAATTATTGAGCTCTTTATTTCCTTTTTTTACTAGTAACATTTACAGCGATCTCCAATTAATTGATTGCTAGTACAAATGCAATTACTGACTCTATAATTACAGTTTTACAAGTTTGAAAAAAACAAAAAAAATGCATTTAGTTGCATGTCTCGCAAAATACAAGACCTCTCTAATTATATCATTTAATAAAATACTGATTATTAATGACAGAATTGTATTATAGAGCTCCCTGATTAAATAATTAAATAAGAAGGAAATGCCAGAGCTCTGTAATTGAATAAACGAGCTCTTTAATTTCATGTTTACTAATTGATTGACATTATTAGTAATGAGAATTAAATCGTAAAGCTTTCTCGTTTCATTCTCAATATTAAAAGTGCAGTTATGACGAGTGACGCTGAGAGTTTTAGGCTAACACAGCTTGCCATATAAACGCACATAGAGTCTGGTTTATTGTATTGCAGTGGGGCTGTTGTGATCCAGTAAAGCTTCCCGCCTTTAGTTGTTTTCCACGAACAAACTCAAAGCTTGACATTTCCATGATTTCAGCGTCGATATTAACGTTCAGTTCTTTCCGATGCCTCGTTTTCCAGATGTAGCAGAAACTTTAGGTTATGAAGCTTCCAGTTAAAACAATATTACGTCATAGCTGTTACATCATCAAGTAGGGTTCGTTCTGGAACGAAAGATTTATTTCCGCGCGTTAATAAATAAGTTTGAACTCATGATAGGACTGTTAATCAGATCATTTATTTTCCTCTGATATTTGTGTGATAGATTGCCGTTAATTAAAGCACTCAGATTATTATTTATGCCTCTAAATGTGCGTTTACTCATGAATATATCTTCCAGCACTTACATTCCTGAAGCTTTGAATCTGCAGGAAAGGCTTATGCTAATGTGCATGCAATATTTGCATCAGTAAACCTGATTTAATCGTTCTCCTCAAACGTTTTCCTGTTTTGATTTTATTTTTAGCCTTTTATTTATTGTTTTATTCCGGTCTTAAATCGACACGTCGATGAGATGTGGATTATTTTGCGCTTGTTTTCCAATGCAGCACTTGGTGAATTTGTGTAAGATTGAGTTACTGAATGGGCTGCTCAGGAGAAACTCCCACAGGTGAGACTGGTTTATGAATATTCATGAATGTCCAAAGTCATCTGTTTACGATCTGATTGGTTGGCGTTTATATGAGTTTTTGTGGGAGGCTATGACTGAATGGGATGTACATAGGCGAGCAAAAATAAATATTATTTAATGTATTATTCATGTGTGTGTTTCATTTCACACACTTTTCCTTTTGTTCTTGTCATGCAATTATTTTATTTCACAGCTTTTTTTTAAATCAGTTTTTATCTTAATTAAAGTCTGGTTGGCTTTGCAAATGCCTAAGCCTAAAACAAAGATATTTGGTTTGATATTTTATATAATAGTTCAAATTATATATAATTTTTTGTAATAGCATAAATTGTCCAGAGTGTATGAGTGTGTGTGAATGTATGTGTGTTTCCCAGTACTGGGTTGCAGCTGGAAGGGCATCCGCTTTGTAAAACATGCTGAAATATTTGGCGGTTCATTCTGCTGTGGCAACCCCTGATAAATAAGGCACTAAGACGAAGGAAAGTGAATGAATGCACTGACATATTATTAAAAATGAATTATCACGATATTTGGAGTAAAGTTTAAAAGATTTAATGAAAGAACAATATATTAATATACACTCACCGGCCACTTTATTAGGTACACCTTACTAGTACCAGGTTCAACCTTTTGGCTTCAGAACTGCTTTAATCCTTCATGACATAGATTCAACAAAATACTGGAAATATTCTTCTGAGATTTTGGTTCATATTGACAAGAGACCATCACAGTTGCTGCAGATTTGTCGGCTGCACATCCATGATGTGAATCTCCCATTCCACTACATCCCAAAGGTGCTCTATTGGTTTGAGTTATGGTGGCTGTGGAGGCCATTTGAGTACTGTGAACTCATTGTCATGTTCAAGAAACCAGTCGAGATGATTTGCGCTTTGTGACATGGTGCGTTCTCCTGCTGGAAGTAGCCATCAGAAGATGGGTACACCGTGGTCATAAAGGGATGGACATGGTCAGCAACAATACTCAGGTAGGCTGTGGTGTTGACACAATGCTCAGTTGGTACTGATGGGCCCAAAGTGTGCCAAGAAAATATCCCCCACACCATTACACCACCACCAGCCTGAACTGCTGATACAAGGCAGGATGGATCCATGCTTTCATGTTGTTGATGCCAAATTCTGACCCATCAGAATGATGCAGCAGAAATCGAGACTCATCAGACCAGGCAACGTTTTTCCAGTCTTCTATTGTCCAATTTTGGTGAGCCTGTGTGAATTGTAGCCTCAGTTTCCTGTTCTTAGCTGACAGGAGTGGCATCCGGTGTGGTCTTCTGCTGCTGTAGCCCATCCGCCTCAAGGTTGGATGTGTTGTGTGTTCAGAGATGCTCTTCTGCAGACCTCAGTTGTATCGAGTGCTTATTTGAGTTACTGTTGCCTTTCTATCAGCTGGAACCAGTCTGGCCATTCTCCTCTGACCTCTGGCATCAACAAGGCATTTGCGCCCACAGAACTGCCGCTCACTGGACATTTTCTCTTTTTCTGACCATTTTCTGTAAACCACAGAGATGGTTGTGCGTGAAAATCCTAGTAGACCAGCAGTTTCTGAAATACTCAGAACAGCCCGTCTGGCACCAACAACCATACCACATTCAAAGTCACCTAAATCCCATTTCTTCCCCATTCTGATGCTCGGTTTGAACTGCAGCCGATCGTCTTGACCATGCCTAAATGCATTGAGTTGCTGCCATGTGATTGGCTGATTAGAAATGTGCTTTAACGAGCAGTTAGACAGGTGTACCTAATATAATGGCCGGTGAGTGTTTATTTTGCTTTAAAATTGTAATTTTTTTATATTTCTTTATTCTACGTCTCCTTCTTTCTGTTATAATAGTCAAAATATCTTTACTTCCAACCAAGCTTGAATAAAACAACATTGTAACATTTGTATTCGTTTTTGTGTTTACATTTTTAGCCTCAGTTTCAGTATCTTTATAATAGTTGTGTAGTATATGACTTTCTAATAAATGAATACAAATGTGTATAAACTTTATTTCAGACACTTGCCAATAAAAATGTTTCCAATTGAACTAGTTTTTATCTGTACTAAATTTGTCCTGCAGGAGGCGCTGCTTGTTCTTTTTAAATGCAGGATTTACATTTGCACACTGATAAATTCAAATAACCAGCATTGCCGAAGTTAAAACACAGACGTGTGACGTAATTAAAGGGACATTAAAAGTTACAACTCGCACACTACTAAATTCATTCATTCATTCATTTTCTTTTCAGCTTAGTCCCTTTATTAATCCGGGGTCGCCAGAGCGGAATGAACCGCCAAATTATCCAGCATATGTTTTATGCAGTGGATGCCTTTCCAGCTTCAACCCATCACTGGGAAACACCCATACATTCTCATTCACACTCATACACTACAAACAATTTAGCATACCCAATTCACCTATACCGCATGTCTTTGGACTGTGGGGAAAACCGGAGCACCCGGAAGAAACTCACGCCAACTCGGGGAGAACATGCAAACTCCACACAGAAATGCCAACTGACCCAGCCGGAACTTGAATCAGCGACCTTCTTGCGGTGAGGCCACATCACTACCCACTGCACCACACTATTTTTACTAAATATTATTTTTTCTCCAACTAAATATTTCCAACAGTCTCCCCCCATATGGACAACTGTAGAAAAGAGATGCGTAACTTGAGAAGCTCACAATGATAATGAAGTATGATCTTCCTCTACTCAGCCTAATGTTTTACCCAAATGAATAGTTTTGTGAAAGTTCAAATTTATTTCAAGAAATCCTCATTCTTATTCTCTTATCCATCAATTAAAATGAATATTTCTTCCAGTTCTTTTCTTTCATGTGTAGGTCATTAAAATAATTAAGTTAATAATAATAATAAGCTTAATGTTTAGATAACTTCATGTGTTCATCTGTTATAGTGACTAACTGTAATGTAGCATAGGTCAACTATAAAAATGTAATTTGTGATTTAGTTATATACAGTTGAAGTCAGAATTATTAAACCCTCTGGATTATTAGCCCCCCTGTTTATTTTTTTCCCCAATTTCTGTTTAACGGAGAGAAGATTTTTCAAGCACATTACTAATCATAATAGTTTTAATAACTCATTTCTAATCACTGATTTATTTTATCTTTGCCATGATGACAGTAAATAATATTTGACTAGATATTTTTCAAGACACTTCTATACAGCTTAAAGTGACATTTAAAGGATTAATTAGGTTAACTAGGCAGGTTAGGGCAATTAGGCAAGTTATTGTATAATGATGTTTTTCCTGTAGAATATGGAAAAATATATAAATAGCTTAAAGGGGCTAATAATTTTGACCTTAAAATGGTTTCAAAAAATTAAAAACTGCTTTTATTCTAGCCGAAATAAAACAAGTAAGACTTTCCCCAGAAGAAAAAATATTATCAGACATACTGTGAACATTTCTTTGCTCTGTTAAACATCATTTGGGAAATATTTAAAAAAAATAAATAGGGGGAGGTCAAATAATTCTGGCTTAAACTGCTTTAACATTCTGCATTACAGTTTAATGCTTCAAGTGCTTTTTATTGTTTATTTTGTCATTCAGTGCGTTATAGTCAGATTTTTATTTACGGAGATTTTATGATCTACTTACTATGTTTTGTCTTAAAAACATGTGGTGCTACCAAAGTAAACAAATTTAGTTACAAACTAACTAGTAGTTACCAAGCCTCTAGTGTGGACTTTACAGTTTAGGGTGTACTCCTTAAGGTCCTTAGCAAGAACTTATGAACAACTGGTGCAACCCCTCAACAAACACAAAACCTTCCCCTGAAGTTCCCATATGGTTATTTGTATTAAACCAAAATTGAACCTTCCTCAAACATTCGCTAAAGGTTTTTTTTAAAGGTTATTTTTTGTTACCTACAGTTAACCCTCCCAGAACGTTCCTTCTAGGTTTTATTCATTCATTTTCATTTCAGCTTAGTCCCTTCATTAATTAGGGGTCGCCACAGCCGAATGAACCGCCAACTTATCCAGCATATGTTATTACGCAGCGGATGCCTTTCCAGCAGCAACCCAGCACTGGGAAACACCCACACACTCTCACATTCGCACACATTCATACACTACAGCCAATTTAGTTAATTCAATTCACCTATAGTGCATGTCTTTGGACTGTGGGGGTAACCACAAGTCCAAAGACATGCGGCACAGGTGAATTGGGTAAGCTAAACTGGCCGTAGTGTGTGTGTGTGAGAATGAGAATGTATGGGTGTTTCCCAGTGATGGGTTGCAGCTGGATGAATGAATGAATGAATTTTCACAACCTTGAGAGCACCTTCCCACAACGTTCCCTGTAGGTTAATTTTGAGATTTATTTTATTACCAAAAGAGAACGTTCCCTGTAGGTTATTTGTTGGTTTTATTTTCATAACAGAGAGAACCTTCTCAGAATGTTCTGTATAGGTTATTTTCATGTTTTATTTTATAACCAAAAAAGAACATTCCCACAACGTTTCATATAGGGTATTAAGCGAGAAACGTTCTATTGACAAGTAAACTTTCCTGGCTAACCAACAAGGAACGTTGTTTGTTGTGGGGACTTTCCTAGGACGTTCTAGGAACCTTTAGGGAACGTTTCGGGAACATCCTGGGAATGTTATGTGTTCCCTGAAGGACAAATGGCTATACTGTAGAACACATTTTTACAGATACAATCGGGTCACACATTTGTGATGTTAGAAACAATTAATATGTTAATTTTGAGCTAAACCTATAGATGTACGATTAATAAATTGTTCCTAAAACATTTGATATGTACGGCATTGTGGTAAAACATTTACTATTTATTTAATGGTAAAACATTAATTTCGTAAAATATTTACTGTTTATTTAGTGTGCTGTTAGCATGTTATAAACATGCTAACAGCACATTAAATAAACAGTAAATAGCCTGCTAAAACAAGAAAATATGTGGCATTTTATAGATTTACTGAGTGAAACCTGCAAAATTCAAGCTTTTCAGCCTTAATTTAAACGTTCAGGCCTGGCTTTGTGAAAGCATCATCATCATCATCATCATACTTTACTCATCTAGTTTAAAATATTGGTTTGCTGGAGTTGCGTAACTTGTCAAATGACGGCGAAGGCTTCAGGGTTTTCATGTGTTTCTCCAGGTGACAGGAGGCTGGAGTGAAGGATGAAGGCCTGTCAGTGTCACAGCATGTGTGTGTGTGTTTCTCTGACATCTATCAGAAGAGCTGTGTGTGTGTCTGTCTGAGATCCTGAGTCATAGACGCTGCACACAAACGACAGGAATCTTTAACTGAACCAGCACCAAAGACACAGGAGGATTTAAGGTGATGATATTAACCAGACTGTAAAATAACAACAACTGCTTGCTCTCTTCATTTTTTTTGTTTAGTTTTTGTTAGCATGTTGTTTTAGCATATTGTTATTCTTCAAGGCAAGACAAGTTTATTTATATAGCACGTTTCATACACAGTGGCGATTCAAAGTGCTTTACATAAACAGGAATAAAAGAGAAGTATACAAAAAATAAAAACTAATAATAAAATGAATAAAACAGATTAAATGTGTTAAACAGGTTATAAAAGAATGAAAAAGAAAAGAAAGACATAATAGTGCGATCTGTCGGACGTAGCACAGTGCTCATTCAGTAAAGGCACAGCTGAACAGATGTGTTTTTAGACTTGATTTGAATGTGCCTAATGTTGGAGCACATCTGATCATTTCCGGAAGCTGATTCGAGCAGTAAGGGGCGCTTTTAGTAGCTGAAGGACGATTCACCCTGTTTTGACTAAACTCTTGGAATTTCTAGTTTATATGATCCTAAAGATCTGAGTGATCTGTTAGGTTTGTATTCAGTGAGCATATCTGTAATGTATTGAGGCCATTTAGAGATTTATAGACCAGTAATGATACATTAAAATCTATTCTGAATGTAACTGGGAGCCAGACTAAAGACCTGAGGACAGGCGTGATGTGCTCTGATTTTCTGCTTCTGGTCAGAATCCTGGCTGCAGCGTTCTAGATGAGCTGCAACTGTCTTTTTGGGAAGGCCAGTGAGGAGGCTGTTACAGTAATCCACCCTGCTGCTGATAAAAGCATGAGCAAGTTTCTCTAAGTCTTCACTGGAAACAAAGCATCTGATTCTTGCAATGTTTTTGAGGTGATAGTATGCTAATTTACTGAATGCTTTGATATTTGATTATTGAAACTCAGATCTGACTCCAGAGTCACACCAAGATTCTTGCCCTAACACAATCTCACGGCAATTCGTAACTTTTTGATTTAGTGGCTAATTCGAACGAATTCGTACGATCGAACGAATTCGTTACAATTTAGTACGATTTGCTCATCCCCCAATGACAGTTGGGTTTAGGGGTGGGGTTAGGTGCCACGCCTCCTTTTTAAAATCGTACAATTTCGTACGACTGAACTGACTGAACTAGCCACTAAACTGACAAAACGTAAAATACTTAAGTTTTCTCGTGAGATCAGGCTGCTTGACCTTATTTTTTGTTGTTTGACCTTTAGTGCTAAGGTACGCATTCACCTTGAGAACCTCATCTCTGTTCCCAAACGCAATCACTTCAGTTTTCCCTTTGTTTAACTGAAGAATGTTTTAGCACATCCAATTGTTAATTTCATCAATGCATTGGCAGAGGCTGTCAATGGGGCTGCATTCATTAGGCAGTAAAGCTAAGTAGATCAGAGTGTCATCAGCATAGCTGTGGTAGGAAATTTGGTTCATTCTGATTATTTGGCTCAGAGGGAGCACAATTAACCAGAGCAAGTTAATCCATGAAGATTAAAAGGTTTTGTAAAACTTCAATCAAAATGTGACCATTTGCTTTTGGGTTTGGAGTGACTGTGCTTCTGTGTTGACGTCAGTTTGACGGCATCAGCCACAATGTTTTTAACCACGCCCCTCTTATTGTTTGCTAGGAAAGAATGATGCACAAAAGAAAGCCCTTCCCCCCTTCTCAGTATTCAAGAGGAACATTAACATACTGAAATAAAAGTCTCAGCAAGTTTCTTTTCATGTGGACTTTAATAACATTTTATATTTATGTTATGTACAATATAAGACTAATAAATTAATAAATAAGTGGGGCAGTGGGTAGCAATGTCACAGCAAGAAGGTCGCTGGGTCGAGCCTTGGCTGGGTCAGTTGGCATTTCTGTGTGGAGTTTGCATGTTCTCTCCTTGTTGGCGTGGATTTCCTCCAGGTGCTCCGGTTTCCCCCACAGTCCAAAGAGATGCGCCATAGGTGAATTGGGTAAACTAAATTGTCTGTAGTGTATGTGGAAGGTCATCCGCTGCGTAGAACATATGCTAGATATATTGACGGCTCATTCCGCAGTGGTGACACCTGATTAATAAAGGGACTATGGCGAAAAGAAAACGAATGAATTAATAAATAACTAATGAAATGTATAACCATTTATCAATAGATAGTGGTTATACACCGTTGTAGTATGGGATCTTGTAAAAGGATGCTGTGCTGCTTCAGACATTTTCAGGTTCACTAATACACAGGTTCCAATATACAATCACCGGCCACTTTATTAGGTACACCTTACTAGCACCGGGTTGGACCCCTTTTTACCTTCAGAACTGCCTTAATCCTTCATGGTATAGATTCAACAAGGTACTGGAAATATTCCTCAGAGATTTTGGTTCAAATTGACAATAGCATCACGCAGTTGCTGCAGATTTGTCCAACACAGGCTCATTGTGAAAACGTAGCCCTGCGGACGTTTATGGAGACAGCGAATTACATAGGCGGAGGTACGTATGGCTGCATTTCATTTCTTTAAACGAATGCTACGGGGCGGTGTGACGCTTTCGCGCTTACTAGCTGACCGCTTACCTCCGTATGGACGGCATTCCGGCTGCAACCAGTTAAAAAAAAAGTCAGACGAGTTCTTTTATTTTTTTGGATTACATTTGAAACCTGTTGGTTGGGTTTAGGGAAGTGGATGGGCGGGTCAATCGATAAAATTGGTTGGGGAAGGGGAAGGGTGGGTGAGCCGATCATTCGCTCAGAAAGTCTGTCCAAAAATGAGTCGACAGCGGCCTCTGGTGGGTTTATGCGAAAACAGCAGGCGCAAATGGCACTGGCGAGGGAAATTTGAGATCTCAAAAAGCGTACACGGCAACTTCTGGCGGATTCGCGAAAACAGAAACTGCAGAAAAACGTATGTCCGGGATGTATTTCGCGGTCTCCAGAAACGTCCGTGGAGGTACGTTTTCAGAATGAGCCTGGGTTGGATTTGTCGGCTGCACATCCATGATGCGAATCTCCCGTTCCACCACATCCCAAAGGTGCTTTATTGGATTGAGCTCTGGTGACTGTGGAGAGCATTTGACCACAGTCATGTTCAAGAAAGCAGTCCGTGCTGATTCGCGCTCAGGTGTGTGGAGTATCCAAAATCTTTACAAGTACTTGTGGAAATTTTTACTCAAGTAAAAGTAATTGTAACAATCTTAAAAGTTACTTGAGTAAGAGTAAAAAAGTATATCATGAAAAAATTACTCAAGTAAATAGTTACTAGTTACTTTTAATTATATTTATAGGGGTTGTTTTGTATACAGCGCATCTGGAAAGTGTTCACAGCGCTTCACTTTTCCCACTTTTTTTATGTTACAGCCTTATTCCAAAATGGATTAAATTAATTTATTTCCTCAAAATTCTACACACAATACCCCATAATGACTATGTGAAAAAAAAGATTGAAATTGTTGCAAATTTATAAAAAAAAAAAAAAAAAAAAATCACATGTACATCAGTATTCACAGTCTGCTTAATACTTTGTTTATGCACCTTTGGCAGCAATTACAGACTCAAGTCTTTTTGAATATGATGCCACAAGCTTGGCACACTTGTCTTTGGGAATTTTTGCCCATTCCTCTTTGCAGTACCTCTCAAGGTCTATCAGGTTGGATGGGAACCGATGGTGTACAGCCATTTTCAGATCTCTTCAGAGATGTTTAATAGGATTTAGGTCTGGGCTCTGGCTGGGCCACTCAAGGACATTCACTGAGTTGTTGTGAAGCCACTCCATTGATATTTTGGTGGTTTGCTTTGGGTCATTGTCCTGCTGGAAGATGAACCGTTGCCCCAGTCTGAGGTCAAGAGCACTCTGAAGCAGGTTTTCATTCAGGATGTCTCTGTACACTGCTGCATTCATCTTTCCCTCTATCCTGACTAGTCTTCCATTTCCTGCTGCTGAAAAACATCCCCACAGCATGGTGCTGCCACCACCATGCTTCACTGTAGGGATGGTTCTAGCCTAGTGATGAGTGGTGCCTGGTTTTCTCATTACATAACGCCTGGCATTCACTCCAAAGAGTTCAATTTTAGTCTCATCAGACCAGAGAATTTAGTTTCTGATGGTCTGAGAGTCCTTCAGATGCCTTTTGGCAAATTCCAGGCGGGGAGTGGCTTCCGTCTGGTCACTCTACCATACAGGCCTGATTGCTGGATTGCTGCACAGATGGTTGTCCTTCTGTAAGGTTCTCTTCTCTCCGCAGAAGAACACTGGAGCTCAGACAGAGTGACCATCATGATCACCTACCTGACTAAGGCCCTTCTCCCCCGATCACTCAGCTTAGATGTCCGGCCAGCTCTAGGAAGAGTCCTGGTGGTTCCAAACACCTTCCTCTTACGGATGATGGAGGCCAGTGTGCTCATTGGAACTTTCTGAGCAGCAGAAATTTATCAGTAACCTTCCCCAGCCTTGTGCCTCAAAACAATCCTGTCTCGGAGGTCTACAGACAATTCCTTTGTCTTCATGCTTGGTTTGTGCTTTGTCAACCCGGGGACCTTATATAGACAGGTGTATGCCTTTTCAAATCATGTCACTGAATTTACCACAGGTGAACTCCAATTAAGCTGCTGAAACATCTCAAGAATTATCAGTGGAAACAGAATGTACCTGAGCTCAATTTAGAGCTTCATGGCAAAGGCTGTGAATACTTCTGTACATGGGATTTTTCAGGTTTTTTATTTTTAATAAATTAAAGTTTTTTAATTTACGCTCAAGACACGTTTTAGATGAATACCATGGATATGCAGCAAACATGTTCCACATTTTGAGTCATTCACACAGCCCAGCAGAAAGTTCTTCTGTTTGCATTAAATTGTATTTAAACTACTCATGCATACACTTCAGTTTGCTTTTGGTGTGAACCCAGCATTACAGTGCATCCGTACTGAAGTGCATTTTATGATGGAAGACAGTTTGTAAACCTTCCTAATTCTTCTAATGCATCGATTAAATGTTAAAACAGCTTGCCATATCTGCAGTGAATGTAAACCTACAGTCCACCCACAAACATCTCAGCAGAAGCACTACAACAAACTCCCACTCACCCACTCACTCACTCATGGCCATATCTGATGAACAACAATATTAATAATAGGACCGGATCTGATGAGGTCATCTCACATCATGTGTTTTGTTAGGGAGGAATAATAAACACCGGGCATCCAAATGCTTGCAAGATTATTTGCATCATTATTGTAGTTCAACCCTTACACTGAATATCCATGGCAACCATATTTGCTACCAAAACTGTAGGAGAATGACAGGTCTGACAAGTATGCAAATATCCTTAAAGGTCCAGTAAAATTAACATTTTTTAGATGTTAGGATCAGTATGTTAGTCTTAAGGATATCTATAAGCTAGTGGGCTACAAAACTGGGACATAATTAGCATTTAGAAGATATAAAACTGAATTAAACAGCCAAAGCTTGCAGTTGATTACTTCCACTTAATGGATCAACATTTTTTTCCACGTCACCTCATACTTCAGTTTCTCATTAAATCTTCTGACCAATCAAACGCTCTCTAGTGTCTGACGTGCCCCGCCCCCTTCAAAACACTTCTCATTTGCTTTTCATTTAATGCGCTTGAGCTCAACCATTCTCTCTAGCAAAGCTGTGGTAAAAGCAAAATGCTATTGGCTGTTTTTTAAGAGGGGAGGAGCTGCTATATGCCCCGCCCTCTCTGTGTTTCAGTCGATGTTACGTCAAACATCCAATAAAATAAATGGACATTTCAAAGCACTTCACGTGACCTTTAACACCTCAACATTAAGCAAATAGGCTACAACTATACAGATATATCCAAATTGATCATCAGCAGGCTATATGTTGAACAATTTCTGACGATCTCAGAGCAGTTGGTACTCAACTAATTACGCTAGATGCTATTTTTGCATGTTCTCTTTAAAATGGTAATTCAGTTAACTTAAAGGCACAATAATTTTCACTAAAATATCAATAAATCACTAGAATGGTGTTATAAAGTTTTGTACTTTGTACTTGTGCTCGGCACAGATTTGCCTACCGGCCTGGTGAGGGGCCGAACCAGCCACGTTCTTGCTGTGAGGCAACAGTGGTAACCACTGGGCCGCCAAGCCGCCCTACCATAGAAGGGAAGGAGTAGGGGTGGAAGGGGGGTTTCTTCAAGACGAAGCTGACTAGAGAAGAAAACTCTGGTTATTATAGTGTGTCGGTATTCGTCTGATTGGTGCAATATACGGAGCTGATGCGGTACCAGCCATGTTCAATCATAAGCACGTGATCCTCTCGAAATTAGTTTATAAATAAACTACAGTTATATACAGGCATCATTTATAATGCAAGTCAGACACTGTAACGTTTTTTCAATGTTGCCTCATCATTCAGTCGTAATCAGAAAATATGCAATAAATTATCTATTTATTCATTCACTCTCCTGTCTGGGTCTGGTGTGAGCACTTTTAGCTTAGCTTAGCATAGATAATTGAATCGGATTAGACCATTAGCATCTTGCTCAAAAAAGTTGCTTCTGCTTGGTAAAACTCAACTTTTTAACTCAACAGAAGTTGTAAAACTAGCCGATTTACTAAAAAAATTGAGTGTTCCTTGAAGAGCGATGTATTTAGTTTACTTTTTAGCTTCAACATCTGGATATTTCATAAAATAAGAAATAATGCCATGTTTTTAGGCATGTTTATGTCCATAATGCATACAAAAAATTCATTCATTAATTTTCTTTTGGCGTAGTCTCTATTTCAGAGGTCACCACAGCGCAATGAACCATCAACTATTCCAGCATATGTTTTACGCAGCAGATGCCACACACACACTACGGACAATTTCGTTTATTCAATTCACCTATAGTGCATTTCTTTGGACAATTGGGGAAACCGGAGGAAACCCATGCCAATGCAGAAATGCCAACTGACCCAGCCGGGACTCGAACCAGTAACCCTCTTGCTGTGAGGCGACAGTGCTAACCACTGATCCATGGTGCTGCCCCATACTTTAATACTATAATACTTTGTATTACTGTATAACATTATAATGTTTCGAAGAATGTTCAAATCCAAAGAAATAAGCAATTTAGTTTAGTTTCACTTCCACCGCTTACCCCATTACTTTGCTTTATATTACCGTGCTAATAAGTGTTGAATACTTTAACTCATCTATCAACATAATTTATGCAGGAGTCTGGTAGGATGTAATAAAGACCACAACTCCCATAATTCTACACTCATTCAGGGCGTCATCAAAATATGCACTTGTTTGTTGTGAATACACGCCCCCTAGTGGTGAAAATTCAACATAGGTTCATACTGAAAATGTAGCCCTATATATATTTCTGGAGATTGGGAATTATGTAGCCAGAAATACATACTGTATGGCTGCATATTGTCTTTAAAACGAACGCTACGAGGCGGTATGACACCGTTCATTTCGTGCTACCAGCTGACCGCTTACCTCCGTATAGATGGCTTTCTCGCTATTACCAGTTTGTCCAGAAGCTCAACATGTACGTCGGTGGACTTGAGATGTAGAGAGGAGTTGACCACGACGCTGTCGTTTGAGACCGGTGAAGAACGGTTCCAGAAAGCTGGTAAGACAAAAAAAAGCCCAAAAATAAAATAAACAAGTAAATAGCAGGGTGAGAATGTGGTAAAATCTGAAAATGTGGTAAAAATCAGGCGAGGGCATTTTTTTTGGATTGCTTTTTAAAACTGTCGTTTGGGTTTATGGAAGTAGGTGGTTCAAGCAGTGCTTTTAAAAACACTATTGGTTGGGTTTAGAGAAGGAGGACAGTGTGGTGATTGGTCAGTCAGTCAGTCGACAGCGTTCTCTGATGGATTTAAGCAACAACAGCAGGCGCGAATGTCACTCGCGAGAGAAATTTAAGATCTTAAAAAGTGTACACAGCGGCATCTGTTGATTTGCGAAAACAAAAACTGGGACGTATTTGGCGCTCTCCAGAAAAGTATATGGGGGTACATTTTCAGAATGAGCCTGGGTTGTGAAAATTACATACTGTGCTTTTAATTTTGAGTATTTAAAAAATATATATTGTTAGATTTTGATACCTACAATAGTTTTGCATTTGTTACTTTTACTCACTATTATATCATATTTAATTGAATAATATTTAGTTGCGTGTGTGCAAACTTTAATATTTCTTAAGTTTTTCACAATGCTACTTTAAATTTTTTCATCTAAAATACTCATAATATCTCTGGATTTATTCATGTAAATGTTCTTTCATTTAAAATGATCTAAAGTAAGCATGACATTAATTTCAACAAGTTATTTTAATCAGCTATTTTTCTGTTTTAGAGGTTTAATCACACAAAATTAAATTCTTTTCAGACGCCCTCATGAAAAGTCACTTTCCAGGAATGTTTTTCCTGCTGCGATCAAAGCGAGGCTGTTCTCCTGCGTTGTTAACCATGTAAATCAAGCACATGTCTTCAACACACATGCATGAACCCACATAGAAATGTGATATATGAAAATATATGCAAATGGCACATATATGACATAAAAGCTAATATTATGATTTCACAAATATAAAATATGTGTCATATGTGCTGCATACACTCACCGGCCACTTTATTAGGTACACCTGTCCAACTGCTCGTTAACGCAAATTTCTAATCAGCCAATCACATGGCAACAACACAATGCATTTAGGCATATAGACATGGTTAAGACAATCTGCTGCATTTCAAACCGAGCATCAGAATGGGGAAGAAATGGGATTTAGGTGACTTTGAATGTGGCATGGTTGTTGGTGCCAGACGGGCTGTTCTGAGTATTTCAGAAACTGCTGGTCTACTGGGATTTTTCACGCACAACCATCTCTAGGGTTTACAGAAAATTGTGCGAAAAAGAGGAAATATCCAGTGAGTGCAGTTCTGTGGGCGCAAATGTCTTGTTGATGCCAGAGGTCAGAGGAGAATGGCCAGACAAGTTCCAGCTGATAGAAAGGCAACAGTAACATCTCTGAACACACCACATCCAACCTTGAGGCGGATGGGCTACAGCAACAGAGAACCACACCGGTGCCACTCCTGTCAGCTAAGAACAGGAAACTGAGGCTACAATTGGCACAGGCTCACCAAAATTGGACAATAGAAGATTGGAAAAACGTTTCCTGGTCTGATGAGTCTCAATTTCTGCTGCGACATTCGGATGGGAGGGTCAGAATTTGGCGTCAACAACATGAAAACCTTGTATCAATGGTTCAGGCTGGTGGTGGTGGTGTAATGGTGTGGGGATATTTTCTTGGTACACTTTGGGCCCTTCAGTACCAACTGAGAATCGTGTCAACGTCACAGCCTACCTGAGTATTGTTGCTGACCATGTCCAACCCTTTATGACCACAGTGTACCCATCTTTTGAAGGCTACTTCCAGCAGGATAACGCGCCATGTCATAAAGCGCAAATCATCTCAGACTGGTTTCTTGAACATGACAATGAGTTCACTGTACTCAAATGGCCTCCACAGCCACCAGAACTCAATCCAATAGAGCACCTTTGGGATGTGGTGGAATGGGAGATTTGCATTATGGATGTGCAGCCAACAAATCTATATGGACCACAATCTCTGAGAAATATTTTTAGTACCTTATTGAATTTATGCCATAAAGATTAAGGCAGTTCTGTAGGCAAAAGAGGGTTGAACCTGGGACTAGAAAAGTGTACCTAATAAAGTGGCCGGTGAGTGGATACTTTATATATGTGAAATCAAAATATGAGCTTTTATGTTATACACTGAAATTTTTTTTTGACAAAATTACAGTAAATATTTTTTGATGTTGCTTTAACTTAGGTTTTTAATAAGTTAATAAGGTTTCAACTACATTTTAAGTCACACAAAGTGTTCGAGTTGGATTGATGTAAGTTGAGATGACTTGAACATTTTCATTTGATTCAAGTAAAAACTTTAGGGCAGCAAGATTGTTTTGCATTGTATATGTCATTAGCATATACTTCCATATGTCAGATTTCTATATGGGAACTGCATTTGGGGTTTTGGTGAACTGCTGGTTTGTGTGCATGAAGTCTTTCAGTGCCCTGTGACTCAAACACAGTGCATGTGAGAGTCAAAGAGGCTTTAGTGTCACATGACTCTTCCCAGAGTTCACCTGCTTCACATGTCAGTAAAAAAATACAGCTCAGAAATCTCTAAATCAAACTGACTAAAGCAAATCCAGCCACATGACACTGGGAATATAAAACACGGCCGTCGACAACCCAAACAATGAGCTCTTTGCTCACCGGCGCTTAGAATTCAATTAAACACAAGCAACAAGAGATCGTGGAAATGTCAGCGTTACGCAACCCATTGGAGAGCTGAATTCGGCTGGACTCAGCACTCCACAGCTCAGCTGATTTACTGCTATTATTTTGGCATGGGTAAAATGTTTAAAAAAAACAACCTGTTCCATTACCTCGCGGTTTAATCTCCTCCTGGGTGATCCGAGACTCCAGAGACCTGCGAGGAAACCTGGCAACACCACATACAGACACACACAAAACAACACAACTATTACTTTACTTCAACACTGTATTATTGGCTCACAACACTGACCTAATGCTCATGTCATAGAGAAATAATATGCGCGCAGTAAGGTTTAAAAAGCATTTAAAAACAGAAAAATGATGAATTCCTCCAAGATTACAGACAAATCTCGTTAAAAAAATGTAACCCAGAGCATATGGTGTATTAAAAATGCAGTTTGAGCTAATTCTGATTGTGTTTCATTTGAATAGATGTATACTGTCAAAATATGCTATTAAGTCTATTGCAAAAAGAATATGAAAAGGCTGCAAATGAGTTATCTGGTGGACACAATATTAAACTAAATTTTAAAAGTCAACGCGTGCCATAAGTTGACTAATATATTAAATATACAACTTTGAGCGTAATTTATAGTGATTTCCAAATCAGACAGTATAACAAACATTATTTAATGTGTTCCTCGTGATTTTATTTGTTTGTTTTTTCAAAATAAACACGTATCCCAATTTTGGTTCCAGCAACACATTTCAGAAACAGGAGCAGTTTAGGGCTAGTAATCAGATAAATTGGTAAATAGTGATGTGATTTAAAACAGGTGATGTCAACAGGTAATTGTAATTTTGGCGTGGAACAAAAGCAGCATCCAAAAAAGGTCTTGTCCATTAGGAGCAAACATGGGCTGAGGATTGCCAGTTTGCCAATAAAAGCGAGAGAAGATTATTGGAATGTTTAAAAACAATGTTACTCATAGAGAGTTAGGAAGACATTTGGACATTTCACCTTCAACAGTGCAGCATTACATCATTAGAAGATTCAAGGAATGTGGAAGTATATCAGTGTGTAAAGAACAAGGGTGCAAGTCTAAGCTGAATAACCGTGATCCCTCAGGTGGCACTTCATCAAGAATCCTCATTCATCTATAAGCGATATCAACACATGGGTTCAGAACTATTTTGGCAAACCTTTGTAAAGTACCACAATACGTGGTTACATCCACAAAAGCCAGTTAAAACTGTACTGTGCCAAAAGGAAGCCCTATGTTAACAGTGTCCAAAAGTGCGGTCAACTTCTTTGGACTCTGAGACCACCCCAAAGTGAAAATTCAATTCAATTCAATTCACCATTATTTGTATAGCGCTTTTACAATGTAGATTGTGTCAAAGCAGCTTCACATAAAAGATCATAGTCAATTGAAACAGTGTAGTTCACTTTTCAGTTTAAGTTCAGTTCAGTTTAGCTCAGTTCAGTGTGGTTTAATAATCACTACTGAGGGTTCAAACACTGAAGAGCAAATCCATCGATGCGCAGCTCTACAGATTCCGAACCATGCAAGTTAGTGGTGACAGCGGCGAGGAAAAAACTTCACCAATTGGTGAAAGTGAAAAAAAAAAACCTCGAGGGAACCAGGCTCAGATGGGCACGACCATTTCTCCACTGGCCAAACATCTTGTGCAGAGCTGCAGTCCAAGTGCCGGAGGCTGGAAGCTGGACTTCAGCGGAGACTCGTCTGTCCCTGGAGCGTCACAGGTGTAAATGTTGTCAGATAAAACAATAAAATGTGCACTGTTGTCAGATTAATCAGTATTTCAGGTAATTTTTGCAAGAAATGTACACTGTGTGCTTTGGACCAAAGAAGAAAAGGATCATCCACACTGTTACCAGTAAGAATTCCAAAAGCCAGGGTCTGTTATACTCAAGTGCCCTTTGGCAAAGGTAACTTGCACTTCTGTGATGGCACCATTAATGCTGAAAAGTACACAGAGATTTTGGAGCACAAGATGCTGCCTTCTTTTCCAGGGACACCCATGCATATTTCAACAAGACACTGCAAAACCACATTCTGCATATATTTTAAAGTCCTGGCTGCGGAGGAAGAGGATACAGGCACTTGACTGGCCTGCCTGCAGTCCTGATCTTTCTCCAATAGAGAATGTGTGGCGCATTTTGAAGCGCAAAATGCAGCAACGAAGACCCCATACTGTTGCCCACCTTAAGACTTGTTTTCAGGAAGAATGGGACAAAATTACACCTGAAACACTTCATCACTTCAGTCCCTAAACGTCTTTTAAGTGTTGTGAAAAGAAATGGGAATATTACAAAGTGGTAAATTCTTGACTGCTCCAACTTTTTCTGAAATGTGTTGCAAGAAGTAAAATTGGAATATGTGCTTATTTTGATAAAAACAATAAAAATCATGAGGAACACAATAATGTTTGTTGTATTGTCTGCAATAAAATACAAGTCTACGTAAACTTAGAAAACACCTCGTTCTTCTTTTTCTGATTTGGTATTGTAGTATTAGTATAACATACTGTAGCATAGTTTATCATTTTTGTGTATTTGGACCATTCACCAAGTTTTTAGATGGGTAAACTTGGTATCTTATAAGGCATGATGTCATTTTAAGTTGGTTGATGTATAAAATAGCATAATTTAAATATTACTAATACAATTATGAGCTGTATAAAATATATGATCATTCAAAACATAAAGAATCGTCATTTTCAGTTAGTCTACAAAAATACTACACCCTTTAAATAATAACATACTAGCTGTATAATATGTATTGTTCATTCAAAAAGTAGTCAAGATACAAAAAATATATATATAAAATGTAATAATTTTATCATATAATCATGGTTTATTTTTGCAGTACACACTACATCAAAAACATCATTTAAAAATGTACCTCCTAAAAGGTAACACAAATGCCATTACACATTATACTGTATATTATCAGTACACACGTATGCTTCAATACAATTATGCCAGATTGTGTTCATTCAATGAGTATTTGCGATTCTACAGTGAGAATTAGCATTTTAGAAGTCAATGCATGTCACGTGATTGGTTGGTTGACATTAAAACAAGAGAAATATGAGATTTTTAACCATGCATCATATATCACAATGTATTTGGCCATTCAACAAGCACTGTGATATTTTATATATGTAAACACAATACATGAGACTTTAAATTAGTTATTTGAAATGATTAAAATGATATATTATTTTAATATAACTATAAAAATGACAAGTAAGAGCTATATAGCATTTCAGAAGTATTTCAGATACTTAAGTTAGACTCGTGATTATTTTGGCTATATGTTTCTTAAAGCACATCACAGATTTGTGCACTGACATTAAACCAAGCAAATGTCATCACATGTAGGCTATGTGACGTACATCAACAAACACAGCATGTGTGTGTGCATGTATGTGGGGGAAAAATAAAAGCAGCGAGAGTCTGCCATCCCATAGTTTGAGGGCCTTTTGACTAACATCCTGGAGAGAAGCACAGTGTGGACACATGGACAGGCCATCTGTCCACACACAATCTCACACATGCGTAGGTCATGGCAAAACATGATTCTGGGGGAGCAAACTCTGCATTATCCACCATAGGCTACAATAGATTCATCTTCATTTCCAAATACCTCAAAAATAGACCTTGATATCCGTGACCTTGGGATTGTGATCACGCAATGGCTAGATTTTATTAAAGCAGATAAGAAAAGGAGAGAGACTGACATGTAGAGGCATCGTGTCACACACACACACACACACACACTCTGGCTTTATGGAAAAACACCACCAAGATCATAATGCTTTAGCTTAGCTGTGATTGGCAGACGCAATTAGCTCAGCATTGTTGCCATACAGTCAGACTTTGGTCGTGTGCTCTTTCCTCCCCAGCCTTGCTTCTTTCTTTTCTTTCTCCTTTTTTTTAAGTTGATCCCAAAGTTTAGAGCCTGGGTGGATTATCCCCTCACAAGGCCACTGACCCTTCATGTGACCCCACTTTAGGAGAATTTGGATTTTGCTTTAGCACTGCGGCTGTTGGAGTTATATTTAAAAACAGCTTTTAAATAACTGAATGTGATTCACTGAGCTCTTATGATGGAATGGCATGAGTGTATATATACGATTAGCTTTGCAGTTGTGATTGAAACTGCGCATGCGCAAGATCAACGAGACGAACGCAATCAAAACATGAGACTTATTCAAAAATGGATGAGATTCAAAGCGTTAATTGGTGTTAATTTGTATTTTTAACCCTCAACTGATTGTTTAATATTCAATTAAACAAATATAAATTATTAATGACCTTTTTCAGATGTTTAATCTTGTTCAAACCGCTGCTGAGGCAACCTGGAAGCGAGCACCCGCGGTCACGCGATAAATGTTACTTTTCTCATCGCTGGTAGTTTTCATTGAGTTTCGCAGTCGTTTGTGATTAACTATATGAGGTTTTACAGAAATCATTTTGAGATTTGCGTTTTTGCCCCATATTTATACCAACTCTACAACTGTCTTTAGCTTGACGAAATATATATGTATTTTAAATAAGTATTGAGCTTTATGTGCCATCTGGTGGCGTCATGTAAACTCTCATTACTAAGCAACATAATTGCAGCCCAATGGTGCGATGTGCGCGACACCGAGCGCTGGTGAAGTGCGCGTGTGCGTGTCTCTTTAAGAAACACCCCTGTTGCATGAGAGTCTGGTGGTTTTCCACTCTCTCCGTTATTACATGCGCTCCCATATAAGACACAAGTCGGGGGGGAGAGGCGGAAAGATTATTTGCCTTGCTTTGTAGCCTCACCACAAGAAGACAAAAGAACAAGAGACGGACTTGAGCAATAAACGGCATTTTCAGGTGAGTGACACCTTGCATCCTTCAGGTCAGCGGTGCCTGATGTGTATGTTTAAGCTTATATGTATTGTTATTTGTGCATTTTATTAATGTTTTAGGCGGATACCTGGTCATTTCTTTTACTAAAATGCTCACAAACACACACTAAATCATTCCGGCTTTCATCACAGCACACCTTTATTGTCTACCTATTTGAATAAACACATGCAGGCTATTTATTTTGTGTCTAAGAACTATAAATAATAAACAAATAAATGATATTGGCTCTGTAAACATATCATTTAACGAATGCGTTTCTTGTATCAAAATCTTGCTGCGCGTAAGTGTGCTCTCAGGCTTTTTGCATTAAATATTAAATGCAATCAATTTATTTTAGAAGCGCCATAATTAAAGAGGATTTCAAAGTGGTTAACAGCTCCAAAACAGCTCAGGAACATCTTACTCATAGCGCGTGTGCTTGAACGGGTCAATAAAATGTAGGTTAATGTGAATTTATCTTGCACGGCTCGTCCGTGTAAACACAGTGACACCGCTGGAGACAGACCTGTCATGTGGGCTCATGTAACACCGGCACGCGCGCACACACGCAATGTAGGTTATTGGGACACAGCCAAGATTTGAACTTGTTATCATGCATGCATTGTGTGGTGGATGTAAAAACTGTAGCTGATGGAAATGCATTAGAGATGTGAAAGGTTTACAAATGCATGAGAGCAGGATATGTGAGGCGTGTCCGCGCGCGCGCTGCCTTTCATTTTGTGGCTCGTGCAAGGTCTGTGTTGTTCGTCAATCTTCTGAAACTAGTTTAGGGGCTTGTATAATTCATTCCGTGGCTGGGGTTTCCAAATTAAACACGCATCAAAATGTAATTTCATCAGGAGCGCTTGCTGGAGAATTAGGGCAGCAGAATATTTTTTTTTTTCAGATTTAATTTGGACTCCAGACAGATTTAGTTTTATAATGCACGAGATGACATTGCAGAAACAGTGCCTAACATTGCACCTTGGTACAATTTGTTTTAGCAAAATGCTGTAATATCATTGCAATAATTGATTTATGGTGACATGGTGGCACAGTGGTTAGCACTGTTGCCTCATAGCAAGAAGGTTGCTGGTTTGAGTCCCCGCTGGGCCAGTTGGCATTATGTATTCTATAGTCTTTGATGATGCTCAGTTTTATTTTCATTGGTTGTTTTGCTTGGTAGGTCCTCGAAAATGTTGTCACCATTTGCTCACATTCAAGTGGTTCAAAACTTTAACTTTAATCTGTTGAACACAAAATAAGAAATTCTGAGTTATTTTCTGAAGGAATTGACCTAAAGGTGCAGTAGGTGGTCTGCCAAAATGCTAACCGTTAGCATAATAGCATTGACAACACAGTCCCTGCCGTCCAAAGCCATTCCTCTTGAAATCACAAAAACGCACTATAGATGACAGTAGACAACCCACTAGATCATGTCATTTGCCATTTAGAAAACTTTATAGTACTTTACTACAATTCCGAACAAAAAACGGTATTATATCCAGCACATTTTCAGTTGTGTAGCAAGTAAAACTTGTCATAATGTGCAATATTTCATGCATGCAAGGATCGCTGGTCTCAATTTCTCACGTACTTTGTCATAAAGCGATTACTGTATGCTTAGTGGTTGGCTGGCTTTGTGCAGGAATTACACTTATTACTAAGTCATACTGACATGCTATTTCAGACTGAATATTCAGAGTAGCATGGTGGACGATATAGGGAGCGTGTCACAGGCTGTCATTGTTCAAAAATGAACCAATGTGAATATAAAAGCAACTTCAGCTCAGTAAAGCGTGCTAGGTGGATTAGCGCTATTTACTGATGTTTTGTTATTAAACTAGATAAAAATCGACATTATTGATGCTGTAAAAGGGTCCCTTATGAAACTGAAAATAGTCACATCAAGCTTTCGCTGGAAGATTTCAGTGGCTGAACAACACTTCTGTGCATATAACCCATTCAGTGTTTCCTCTAGGATTTTTTCCAGCTGTGGCGGCAGACTCTGTTGGGTCTTTTACACTGATCTACCTGTGATGTTATTTCATTGACAAATGTCATCAGCGCAGAATTACAAGTCGAGATCGCATGCATGTAATACGAGCATGTGAATCTCTGTGCTCATGCGATTTCCTCTGTTCGTGCACAAAGCTTCTTGTGCGCCCTCAAAAATACGCTGCTCAAGTGCAGATTTTCTTGTGTGCTCTCAAATAAACGCTGCTGAAGTGTGATTTAGTCCGTTTATGTCACAAGTATGTCTCCAACATTTATTAGATTTGCTAGGAATATTTATGAATGTCTCCAATAGACCTACAGAGTGGCAACAATGCGTCCTGAAGTTAAGTGAAACGGTTATAAACTCCAGCAAGATAAAGTCATTGTATGCAGAGCCATGGACCTTTATCTATAAATAAAATAAAATAATAGAAACTGTGTTCATCATAAGCGAAAGCTACGCCGTGTTTGCTGGCCTCACGCATCACTCACCGTTCAGTCAGTCAGTCAGTCAGTCAGTCAGCACGTAACCTTAAAGGGTTAAACAAATAATGCACAGCACTATTACGATTACAGAAATGTTGGCGCTGTTATAATTCACTTACCTTTTAAAACGTTTTGGTGCGATTATAATCTGCTATTTTAAAATAAACGGCTAAATGTTTTGAATGAGAAGCTTTAATGTAGCCGTGGCGGGATGAATTTGGGTGTGGCGCCCTGCCATGGAAGAATGAATGTAGCAGAAACCATGCCATTTGTAAAACAATACAATCTACATCAGCTTTGTGTGACTAAAATAGTTTTAAAACAGAACATTACCTGTCTAAAAGAAATACTTCAGCCATGGTGTCTTCCATCCTCCATCGTGCAAAAGTAACTCCAATATCGATTCAGCATTTCTAATGTTTTGATTCAGCATTTGTTTTTACTGCTGTCACTCTCTCATGTGCACATGAACACAGTGCACATGCACATGCAAATACCGGATCTGCGTGAAATCTACATTTGCTGACAGACAGTTTGGGCTACTTATCACAATTATGGGAATTATCGGCCCAACAAATTTTAATTGGATGAACATTTTTTAGTCTTTTGCCTTTCCCAGAATAAAAACATACATATATATATACATTTAGACCATTTACTTTAATCAGTGGAATGTGAAGAGACTTTCAACCAGCACAACAAGCGAAGTTTCATAAACTAATTTCGAGAGGAGCACGTGATATTACTGAGCACGACTGGCTGCTCATCTGTAATCAGTAATAATCCAATTAGAGTAATCCTGGTTTACTATAAATGGATCATTTTCTCCCTACTGCTCTATCTTTGTTTTGGAAGAATCCCCCCTTCCACCCCATCTCCTCATTTTCCTCCCTTTTCTAAAGGGGGAGCTCTCGAGACCTACCTGATCTCGGATCTCCTGATATGCTTATTGACTGGGCGGGAGCCCTGGGCTCAAATATCTCCGAGGTCAGGGTTCTCTCCCGCAACAGCATTCCAAACCTGCTATAAATGCTAAGAATATCTAAGTGGGAACTCTTGAAAACATGTTTCTGAAGACAATCACCTACTGCATCTTTAACTATAGTAGGAACAAATACTATTGAAGTCAAAGGCAATTTTTTTTTAGTATTCCTGAGTATATCTTCTTTTGTGTTCACCAGAAAAAAGAAACTCAAACAAGTTTGGAACAAGTGAAGGGTGAGTAAATGATTGCAGAATTTTCACTTTTGGTTAACCAAACTTTTCATTTTGGGGATTTTGGCCGTGTAGATATTTTTTAACTCTCAAAGTGTCTAGATTTTTATGAATCCTCAATGAAAACAGTTTCAAAATCTTCTTTATTGTCGTACTAAAAAAATAGACCCCCACACCATGGATAAATCAACAGCAAACTTTCATTTTTGGTTGAACTATTCCTTTAATATTGTTTCATATTTGATGGTTTGTGTAATTTATAACACATTCAGAGCAAATCTGTTTAATTCATAACACATTGAGAGCTTTCAAACACAACTGAGTATCCAGAAGGTTAAGCTGGATCTGCCTGTTGTTGTGGGCTTCAGATATGTTGTTTTATACCTCTCTGATTATGTCATTGATTGATTAAACATGCATTCAGATAGCTTTTGTTAAGCTATTACATGAAGGCTAATGAGAGGGCCAGATAAACTGGGGTCAAGGTTGAAAACGGTTGATAGTGGTTGAGATAAACTGAGGCTGCTTTATTTCTGTTCTCATGGCCAAACCAACATTGGCACACAAAGGGCATCTGACTATTTGAGTTTGGCAGTGAGCTTTACCTGCACTCTTTTGCACCAGTTGTTGGTGCTTAAAGGTCTAGTTTACCATAAGTGAAGTTTATTTATAAGCTAATTTCCAGAGGATCACATGCTTATGATTGACACGGCTGGCCCAGAGTCAAGCTAATGTACGAACCACCAATTAGTCCATTCCTAACTTAGTATAAATAACCAAAACATCTTACCTTTAGTCATCTCCGTCTTGAAGAAACCTACCTTCCACCCCATCTCCTCCTCTTTTTTCCTCTATAGGGCAGCCTCCGGTTCGGGTCCTACCCGGCCACAGTCCAAAACTTGAGACATAAGTAAATTGACTAAACCAAATCAGCACCACAGTGAAATTCCTCCAGCAACACACCCTCATAGCAATCCTTAAGCAGCAGGGGGGGGGGGGGGGGGGGGCGTTCTCGAGATCTACCTGAGCTCAAACTCCCCTCTCGCCCTGCAAACGGGAGGGAGCCCCAGGCTCGAGGATCCCATGAGCCCAGGGCTCTCTCCCGGGACAGCATGCCAAACTAGCTTATTACAATCATCAGCTAAGTATGAACTCTCCCTCATGTGGTTTTCAATATTTATGAGTTTCTTTCTTCTGTTATTTTTAAGAATGTTGTTTTCTGGGACCTACAGACATAGTAGAAAAAAAAATTACATTTAGTCATATAGCCACTAATGAATGAGGAGGCATTCAGTCATGAAGGGGCAATACAAAACATGAAGTGCTACTTGTATAAAGAAACTGTATGAAAGGGGGATTGACACGGCTGGCCCAGAGTCAAGCTAATGTACAAACCACTAATTAGTCCATTCCTAACTTATTATAAATAACCAAAACATCTTACCTTTAGTCATCTCCGTCTTGGAGAAACCCTCCTTCCACCCCATCTCCTCCTCTTTTTTTCCTCTTTAGGGCAGCCTCCGGTTCGGGTCCTACCCTAACCTATTATGCCTTTTTTACAAGATGAAAAATAAATCACTGATGTGCCTAGAGCAGGGCTATTCAATTAGCCCCGAGGCAATTTGTTCCGGCCCTCCAAATACTGTGACCAAGACATCAAAAATAAATTTAGTCTAGTCAAAACCCGGCCGCTATAGTTATGAAGTGACGTGAGTCTGTTCAATACAGCACGAGCTGCAGTTAAAGGCTGCGCAGTGAGTGAGTCTCCTGACATTAAGCGAGTGGTGTGGGCAGCCGAAAACATTTGGATATGTTTGTAGAAAGGCCTTTTGTACATTGCACTGATATCATTAATAGGGATGCAATGATTAGCTGATTTCACTATTGACCACGCTTAAATTCATTACGGTTAATTAATTGTAAAAGCTTTTCAACGCCCCGTTTCTGTTGCACGGAACAAAACTGCTGCAACTAAACAAAGTTATGCCAACTGTGTGCTAGTTTAAAGTTCCGGGCTTATACCGAGGCTAATATGCACACACATTGGATTAACTATAGCAGTAGGCTGTTCACATATTGCGTCTTTACCGCACACAAGTTCATTATTTCCAATGGAGACATGCGCATATTGGGAGCGGTGCATGCACAGCTCGCAAGCAGAATGACACACTCACGCCCTCCAGGCGCACACAGTAGAAAACATCTCATGCTGTAGCTGTGAGAGTTGTGCGTGGCTTTCAGTGCAATGGAAACAAAATATACGTTAAACGAATTATTACAAATTATTCAAATGTTTATGTGTGTATGGACGCAGATAATAACAACAGTTCCTATAAATTCTGCTAATATATATTTAATTCTAGCTAATATATAGGTTATATTAACATTAGAAAAATACTATTTATTTTTATTTATTCATTCATTGTTCTGTAATTTATTTTCATTGTAAAATTGTCACTCATGTTTAAATCAAAAACTTTTTCATTTATTTTTGAGTTCAATGAGAGAAATGGACTATTGTTTGTGTTTTTATTAATATTTTGTGCCGTATTATTTGATTACTGAGCAGCAAGAAACAACACTTTAAAATATAAGCAGTTTTCTTGTGATTTTTTTTCCTAAACTGGTAGTGTTTTGAATTTAATAAATGCATAATAATGGTGATAACTGTGAAACCGTGATTCTTCCTCAGACTATATAATCGTACAACCAAAATCTATAAGTGTTACGCAATAACTAATTGTTACGCAGTTTAAAACATAACTTATGAATGTGTTTGAATGTAGAAGAGGCCTACTTAAGCAATACACTGATTTTGTTGTGCTTCGAAATACAACATTTGAATATGTTTGTAAAAAAAGCCACACTGTACAATTCAGTGATGTTATGGAGTTTCAAAATACAATATATTAACATTTTAATGTTGAAAAATACAACATGGCTGTCTTAGGGAGCAAAAATACAGCATATGGGCTCTTATATTGCTGTTGTGTCATCACTTGCGAGCCATATCTCTCTGGTCCCTCACTTGGGATGCTGTCCATGAACTGGCCCCATGACAAACTAATTGAATAGCCCTGGCCTAGAGTGCGTATGTGAAGTTTCAGCTCAAAATACAACACAGATAATGTTTTATAACTCTATGAAATTGACCATTTTAGGCTTTTATTTAAATTGTGCTGTTTTGGTCACTGTGCTTTAAATTCAAATGAGGTTTTGCTCCCAGCCCACTTTTCAAAAGAGGGCGGAGATACAAACACCTATGTCAACATCGTGATTTATTCTTCATAAATGTTTATTTTATTTTTCTACAATCTCAATCAAACATTTGCCCAGACGTTTAACATAAAGTGAGAAAAATAATCATATATGAATGAGTATATATTTAAGTGCATACTTTAAAATGTTAAAAAGAGAGCTTTTCGTGTGGTCAATGTTACCTATTTAAATATATCATGATAATATATATCCTGAGATGGTTTTTTTTCCAAATATTTCCCAAATGATGTTTAACAGAGCAAGGAATTTTTCACAGTATTTCTTATAATATTTTTTCTTCTGGAGAAAGTCCTATTTGTTTTATTTTGGCTAGAATAAAAGCAGTTTTAATTGATTTTCTTTATCATGATATGAGATTATTATCATATTGCTCAGCTCTAATGTGTGTAACGGCAATTGTCACATCGCAGAATGGTTAAAGTTGATAGTTGATGACGATAATGAACAAAAATTATCGTTGGTCAGAAGCCATCGTTCAGAACACACTGGGTCACTGCAAAGTTTAACCATAGTGAAAGTTTAACATTTATTTATTAGGCCTGTGTGAGCATTTCAAGTAAGATTAATCCAATCTGGCACAAAAAAAAATCATTCATTTATTCATTGCCCTTTGACTTAGTCCCTCATTTATGAGTGGTCACCACAGTATAATGAACCGCCAAGTATTCTGGCATATGTTTTATGCAGCGGACACTCTCTTCCAGCTGCACCCCAGTATTGGGAAATACCCATACACACTCATTCACACACACATTCATACATTATGGCCAATTTAGTTTATTAAATTCACCTATAGCGCATGTCTTTGGACTGTGGGGGAAACCGGAGCACCCGGAGGAAACCCATGCCAACACGGGGAGAACATGCAAACTCCACACAGAAATGCTAACTGAGCCAGCCGGGACTCAAACCAATGACCTTCTTGCTGTGAGGCAACAGTGACAACCACTGAGCCACCATGCCGCCCCTGCTTGAGTATAGATGCTTGAAAAATCTTGTTTAGCCTCTGACACTTTTAAGACGCACCAACACACTAAAAAAAAAAACAATTCATTGGATTTACTCAGTTCTTTTAAGGTAATGGCTGCAAACAATTTATATGAGCTGAATTTAATCAAACAAATTCAATTTAGTAAGGTTCAACTTCATTTGTTTGTTTAAATTCAGCTCATATAAAATGTTTGCAACAATTTTCAGTGAATAGTTTTTTTCAGTGTGCTTTATGCAGTAAATAAATGTGACTTTTTTTGTTTGTGTAACTCCAGTACAGCATGAGACTAGGAAAAAACTAACATGTCCTCAAATGAATATTTTCAACTCAACTTTGCATGATGCAGATGATATAATCAGTAATAAAACAGACAGTCCTTTTAAGAGAACAGCATGAACTTCAGTATGGCAAAGTTTAATCCCCTAAAATGACTTTTTTTTCCAAATTGAGAAATACAAACATTTCACTAGTAAACTATTAAAAATGTATGTTCAAAATGTAACCGTGTATAACCTGCCCTATCTCAGTTTCATCAGAATTACTCATAATTCTACAGTAAGTCAGTATGTGCTTAGATGACCCTAAGATGCCCCCTTGAAAGTCAAGTTACTCCATTTTATTTTCTATATAGCACCAGATCATCACAACAGAAGTCATTTAAGGTTCTGTTGGAATAATTCTATGTGCGTTAATAAAAAAGGCCAGGAGAGGTTTTTCGTCAATGTCAAAATCTTAGTAATTTATTGGACACAGGAGAATAATTCGACTCACAGAATTCTGTTGTCCTCAATGCAATGCAAGAGTTACTTTCAGGGATGCGCAACAAATTTCAATTCCTGATTTGCACTTTTATACGTAGCTGAGTTTAGTGGAATTCGTCACTTGTCAATCATTCTCCAGTCCTCCATTGGCCACACCCATACATACATCCTCTTCTACTGATTCTCTGCACAACGTCAAAGGCTGCATTTACACTGCATGATTCAAGTGACTCAATTCGATTTTTTTTCTCCCATGTGGCACAGATCGGATATGACCCATGTACATGTAAACAAGAAAAATCACATGGATTCCGATTTACTCAAATCTGATTCAGGCCTTGTTCATATGTGGAAATTCATCCGATATGAATCGGATCTGTGTCCTTTTGTCTGCAGTGTAGATCAGATTTTCACCTGTTAATGTAAGTCGCGCATCATTAAAAACCATAGCGAATGACGTCAAGTCTGACACTTTCATTTCAGAAAAGACTTCAGCAGAATCCCAAATCTTAAATCTCATACACGAGGACTAAAAAAGCCTTTATATTGTCACGTAGTACAAGTATTTAAGCATGTTAACAAGAGAGAGAGAGAGCACAAAACCCACCACGTAACCAATATAACCTAATATAAAACTACCGCATACAGTTGTAGTCAGAATTATTAGCACCCTGAATTATTAGCCGCTCAGTTTATTTTTTCCCCCGTTTTCTGTTTGAGAGAGCAGATTTTTTAAACACATTTCTAAACATAATAGTTTTAATAATTCATCTCTAATAACTGATTTATTTCATCTTTGCCATGATGACAGTAAATAATATTTGACTAGATATTTTTCAAGACACTTCTGTACAGCTTAAAGTGACATTTAAAGGCTTAACTAGGTTAACTAGGTTAACTAGGCAGGATAGGGTAATTAGGCAAGTTATTGTATAATGATGGTTTGTTCTGTAGACTAATCGAAAAAATATATAGCTTAAAGAGGCTAATAATTTTGATTATTTTCTATAATTTAAAGGGGCTAATAATTTAGAAAAATTAAAAATTGCTTTTGTTCTAGCCGAAATAAAACAAATAAGACTTTCTCCAGAAGAAAAAAATGTTATCAGACATACTGTAAAAATTTCCTTGCTCTGTTAAACATCATATGGGAAATATATATTTAAAAAAAATTCAAAGGGGGGCAATTAATTCTGACTTCAACTGTACATCACGTACAGAAATCATGCCATGGACATTACATTAAGATGCCTACTGGTTTTAAAAAAGGCCAAAAGATGGCCAAATGAGAACTTTTGTGTCATAAACTATTGCAAAACAACGTGTCAAAAAGATTTTTAAAAAATGAAACCCTGCAAACAGCTTAATTACAGGAACTGAGAAAAGGGCGCTCTTTTATTATCAGGTGTCAGTCAGCGCCTGCTCTTTTTTCCTGGTCATTGCACCTTTGCTGTGTGCTGTGTAAATGCAGACAATCAGATACGAGTCACTTTTAAAAGATGATGTAAGCTGGTCAACAAAAAAGTCAGATATAGTCACAAAATCGAAATTGACCGTCAAGATCGGCAATGTACAAGCAGCCAAAAAGACTTCTCAACTGCAAATATTCTGTGCTCACAGGAAGTTTCGCTGCAGAGCTCAAGTTAATTTTAGACAATCAGCTTCATCTACTTCTGCAAAAATGCTTCATTAGTATGCAAAACATATCACACTCAACAGTAGAAGTTCAGTTAATATATCACCTTTAAATAAAACAAAAACAATTCTTTATTGAAAAGAAAAACAGACAAAATAATAATAAATATATATTATTTTTGACAACAGTTCCTTTTCTACAGAACACCTCTATACTTTGCTCTTTCATTAAACAAACAAGTAAAATAAGTATCTTATTTATATGATAAAGTCACGCAAAGCAGATGTAGATTGTGTTGTTATGAATGGGTTATATGCACAGAAGTGTTGTTCAGCCACTGAAATCTTCCAGCGAAAGATTGATGTGAATATTTTCACTTTCATAAGGGACCTTTTACAGCATTGATAATGTCGACTTTACTTTAGTTGAACAACAAAACATCAGTAAATAGCGCTAATCCACCTAGCCTGCTTTACTGAGCTGAAGTTGCTTTTATATTCACATTGGTTCATTTTTGAACAATGACAGCCTGTGACACGCTCCCTATATTGTCCACTATGCTCTGAATATTCGGTCTGAAATAGCATGTCAGTATGACTTAGTAATAAGTGTAATTCCTGCACAACGCCGACCAACCACTAAGCAGAGTCGCTTTAGGACAGCGTGTTTAGAGAGGGAGACCAAATATCCTTGGATGCATGAAATATGGCACATTATGACAAGTTTTACTTGCTACACAACTGAAAACGTGCTGGATATAATACCGTTTTTATTTGGGAATTGTAGTATTATAAAGTACTATAAAGCTTTCTAACTGGTGAATGACAGGATCTAGTGGGTTGTCTAATGTCATCTACAGTGCTGGTCATGATATCAGGAGGCGTGGCTTTGGATGGCAGGGGAGGGACTGTGTTTTCAAAGCTAACGTTAGCATTTTGCCAGATCACCTACCTAAAGTTAAAATGATTGACAACCTGATCAGTGCACTGCTGCTCCCAATAATCTGTTTTTATCTGTCACAAATATTGATGTTTGATTTGAGTTGAATATGAATCACTTTGAAGAGATTTTGTATGAAGCAGGTATGCCTGTACTGACATCTTTATGATCTGTCCATACGTGATCATTATAGAGATTACCAGATGAACAATAATTATTGGCTAGAAATTGCAACAGCCGTGGAAAAGGAGGAAAGATTTTTGTAAAAGTTTGGAAAAACTTGAGGGATAAGTTTGTTAAAACAAAAAAAGAGGCAATGCAAAAGTGGACCCAGGTGGTTTTAATATTACAGAATATGATTTTCCACCATTCATAGGTTTTACACTGATGTATATATTACAATTTTGAATTTAAAACAATTTACAAGTAACAAACTAAAATGAAGTAACAAATTATTTCTTTGATAACTGGAAAGGAATATATGATAGTACAATATACTGATGGCCTGTTTTTCTAGGCTTTATTGGTGATAATGGTTGGGAATGTTGGACCATTATAGCCTTTTTAGCTTATAAGTAGAGGACAGAAACTAACCAGACAGTAATGTGTGAATTGTGGAGTAGGCAAAACAAAACATCAGTATTTTTAGTAAGTGTTCTTTTTTTTGTTGCTTTTATTCTTTCCATAATAAAAAATATAATTGTAAAGCAACCCATGCTCTGTTGTCATTATTATTTTAATAAACTTTAATAGGTAAAACTGTCAGAGATATGAACAAAAGCAAGTGATGTATCCAAGTTTGACAAAAGAAAAATCTTGAATGGTTATAAAAATCCTTATAATCATTAAAATAATTTATACAAATAATAAAAAATAATTAGTTTGAATACATTTATTTTACCACTAATTTTGTGATTTAGCATTTGTGATGTAAGTCTTAAATTTAATACTTAATGGTCTTAAAAAGGTCTTAAACCCTGCAGAAACTCTGTAATAACTCATCTCTAATAACTGATTTATTTTATCTTTGCAATGATGACAGTAAAAAATATTTTACTAGATATTTTTCAAGATACTAGTATTCAGCTTAAAGTGCCATTTAAAGGCTTAACTAGGTTAATTAGTCTACAGAAAAAAACATCGTTATCCAATGATTTGCCTATCAAAAAAAAAATTTGCCTAAAGGGGCTAATGATTTTGACCTTAATATGGTTTTTAAAAAAATTTAAACTGCTTTTGTTCTAGTCGAAATAAAACAAATAAGACTTTCTCCAGAAGAAAAAATATTATCAGACATACTGTGAAAATTTTCTTGCTCTGTTAAACATCATTTGGGAAATATAAAAATAAAAAAAATTCAAGGGGGGCGAATAATTCTGACTTCAACTGTACATCACGTACAGAAATCATGCCATGGACATTACATTAAGATGCCTACTGGTTTTAAAAAAAAAGGCCAAAAGATGGCCAAATGAGAACTTTTCTGTCATAAACTACTGCAAAACAACGTGTCAAAAAGAATTTAAAAAAAAATGAAATCCTGTGAACAGATTAATTACAGGAACTGAGAAAAGGGCGCTCTTTTATTATCAGCTGTCAGTCAGTGCCCGCTCTTTTTTTCCTGGTCATTGCATGTTTGCTGTGTGCTGTGTAAATGCATACAATCAGATACGAGTCACTTTTAAAAGATGATGTAAGCTGGTCAACAAAAAATAGAGGACAGAAACTAACCAGACAGTAATGTGTGAATTGTGGAGTAGGCAAAACAAAACATCCGTATTTTTAGTGAGTGTACTTTTTTTTTTTTTTTTGCTTTTATTCTTTCCATAATAAAAAATATAATTGTAAAGCAACCCATGTTCTGTTGTCATTATTATTTTAATAAACTTTAATAGGTAAAACTGTCAGAGATATGAACAAAAGCAAGTGATGCATCCAAGTTTGACAAAAGAAAAATCTTGAATTGTTATAAAAATCCTTATAATCATGAAAATAATTTATACAAATAAGGCAGGTTAGGGTAATTAGGCAAGTCATTGTATATCGATGGTTTGTTCCGTAGACAATTGAAAAACAAATATTGCTCAAGGGGGCTAATAATATTGACCTTAAAATAGTGTTTAAAAAAATTAAAAACTGCTTTTATTCTAGCCGAAATAAAACAAGTAAGACTTTCTCCAGAAGAAAAAATATTATAGGAAATACTGTGAAAAATTCTTTGCTCATTTAAACATCATTTGGTACATTTTTAAAAACAGGAGGGCTAATAATTTTGACTTTAGTGTATACACAAATACCACACCACACAAACACACAGAGGAAGGGCTGTGGCCAAGTAGGACAGGTGTAATGAAGTGAGCAGGTTTATGATGTCAGAGTGAGCGGATCAGGATATCAGGCTGGAGGAAGAAGCCCGACTCTCATTTCACAGCTCAGCTCTTAAGTCTGATTAAAGTCCGGCCATCACACGCTGCACAGTCAGCTAACAGGGAAACATTCTCAAAGCTTCAGTTCTCTTAAGCCCGGCTCACACTGTGCGATTTTTACTAATCCTAAAGGACTGGAGCTTGTCAGACTGCATGAATATGATCCCCATGGATGCCAGATCTGAGCTGTCATAATATCAGACTGAATGACAATGAAGACTCGCCAAATACAGACACAGGCAAGAAAACTCACCCGGACTTTTACTATGCTGCATTCTGAAATTATAGGGAATGAAGTCTCATGCATTGCTCAGGTGTGATTATTTTCACAGACTTCAACAGAGTGTAAAAATCTTGATGGTTCTGTGGGCCTCGTCTATCAAATCGTGATATTCGATTTGTATTTTCTATTGGATTTAAGTCAGGTGATTGGTTGGGCCATTCTACAGCTTGATTTTCTTTCTCTGAAAGCATTTGAGAGTTTCCTTGGCTGTGTTTTGGATCATTGTCTTGCTGAAATGTCCATCCTGGTTTCATCTTTATCATCTTGCTAATGTAGATGTTAGACTGAAACAGCTGATATTAATTTACAATGAGGAAGGGCAGAGTGTTGCTGAAGAACTACGGAGAGATTTCAGCTGCTGTCTGGGCTTTCACTGCCTTTCTACACCTCCCTTTCTTCATGTGTTCAATACTTTTCCTGTGTCATTTTATTTTATTACACATAACTAAATTTGAAGACTAATTAGTTTTGTTTTCTTTGCATGTATGGATTTCAGTGGTTGTGACCAACATCCGGGGAAGTTTAGAAATCTGTTTTCTGAGAAAAATGCTGACGTGTTCAATACTTATTTTCCCCGCTGTATATATGTACTGATATAACACAAAATTAAAAATCAATAAACCTCTAAATGTATGTTCATGTTGAAGTAAACAGTACATTCCTTCTAGTGCTGGAACTCAGTCACTTGTTTTCATTAACTCCTTCAAATGGACTATATTCTTGAGCTTATGTAGGGAATAGTGAATAAGGGTATAGGCGGTGATTTTGGACACAGCAAGAGTGATTTCAAAAATGTTCAAAACCTAATTTTTGTTTGGAAACTAAGGTGTTTCGGTTTAGACAGACTAAAACACAAACGTTTGAAAATGGAGGCACTGTGAAGTGAATGTGTGAAAATGTGAAGCATTTAAAATTGTAGCTTTTGCATTCTACATATAGCACAGTAGGGCGGCATGGTGGCTCAGTGATTAGTTAGCACTGTCGCCTCACAGCAAGAAGGTTGCTGGTTTGAGCCTCGGCTAGGCCAGTTGGCATTTCTGTGTGGAGTTTGCATGTTCTTCCCGTGTAGCCCTGGGCTTTCTCCGGTTGCTCCGATTTCAGTCCAAAAACATGCGCTATAGGTGAATTGGGTAAACTAAATTGCCCGTAGTGTATGTGTGTGTGTGAATGCAAGAGTGTATGGGTGTTTCCAAGTATTGGGTTGCAGCCGGAAGGGCATCCGCTGCGTAAAACATATGCTGGAATAGCTGGTGGTTCATTCTGCTGTGGTGAGCCCTGATAAATAAGGGACAAAGCCGAAGAAAAATTAATATAACACAGTTATATAATTTAGTTTTATACATTTAGATTGAGGCTATTCAAATGATTTCTAGAAATGTGTTGCTTGAGCTTTGAACAACTGAGATTTGCCTTTAGCTTCTTGATGGGTTTTATATAACAGTTTGTTCTTTGCACAATCTCAGCGGATGCCATTTTATAGCTCAAACTTTCTGTTTACTTGTTTTGAGACTTATTCTTTCCTCGTGGGTCTTAATAAAGGATTTCTCGCTCAACTGCACTCATACACACTGACATTTATGATACTAGTTTGGGGTTGAAAAGATTTGGTGTTCTTGAATTAAGTCTTTTGTGCTCACCAAGGTTTTCATTTTTGATTTAAGATACAAACATATAAATAAAATGTGAAAGCTGTAATGCGCTGAAATATTAAATATCCATTCCATGAGTCAAAGATGCAAAAGTGTTTAAGCACAAAGCAATAAAAGTTTAATACAGCTTTAAATGTATTTTCCCTTTATATGTCCTGATGCCAAGCAAAATAAATAAGCATGATTAAAAAAAAACAAGAGAGAGAGAGTAAAATCTCATCCAATATGACAGTAGCTTATATCTTATATTATAAGATGCACAAAAAAAAACACCGTCTGAAATGTTCCTAAGGATATGACGTTTTTCTCAGCCTCCAGTGTTTATTTTCAAGTATTTCACTTTAAAGGGGTGGTCTACTGCGATATCATATTGAAACTTTAGTTGATGTGTAATGTAGCTGTGTGAACATAAGCAACATCTCTAAATGTAAAATGCTCAAAGTTCAATGCAAAAATAATAATAATAATAATAATAATAATAATAATAATAATAATAATAATAATAATAATAATAATAATAATAATGGGCAACGCAGTGGCGCAGTAGGTAGGTAGGTAGTGTTGGCGTTTCTGTGTGGAGTTTGCATGTTTTCCCTGCATTCACGTGGGTTTCCCCCGGGTGCTCCGGTTTACCCCACAAGACATGTGGTACAGGTGAATTGGGTAAGCTAAATTGTCCGTAGTGTATGAGTGTGAATGAGTGTGTGTGGTTGTTTTCAGAGATGGGTTGTGGCTGGAATGGCATGCGCTGCGTAAAAACGTGCTGGATAAGTTGGCGGTTCATTCCACTGTGGCGACCACGGATTAATAAAGGGACTAAGCTGAAAAGAAAATGAATGAATAATAATAATAATAATAATTCCTTACATTTATATAGCATTTTTCTGGGCACTCAAAGCACTTTACACATAGGGGGAATCTCCTCATCCACCACCAATGTGCAGCATCCACCTGGATGACACGATAGCAGCCATTTTGTGCCAGACCGCACACCACACACCAGCTGATTGGTGGAGAGAAGACAGAGTGATGAAGCCAATTATGATATGGGGAGGGTTAGGAGGCATTGATGGACAGAAGCCAGTGGGCAGATTTGGCCAGGATGCCGGGGTTAAACCCCTACTCTTTTTCGAAGGACATCCTGGGATTTTTTAATGACCACAGAGAGTCAGGACCTCAGTTTAACGTCTCATCCTAAAGACAGGATGGCAAAGGGAGAGATTGGCTTAGAGTTAGTTTGGGGACTACAAAAAAATACATCCTGGTTAAGGACATCACAAGGGCTTTCGCTTGCATGCATTTACCATGCTCAAACACCATGCCTAGCATTGAAGCGTGGCCAGAGGTGCTATAATGTTATAGCAGAGAAAGCTAAAATGCCGTCCGAACGTTGCTATTTCCACAGAGCTTCTTCTGTTTCTGTATTTGGGCTTGCAAAGGACATACACAAAGAGAGAAGTGCTAACAGTTTAATTTTAATTATGTTCCAAAGGATTATAATATATATATATATATATATATATATATATATATATATATATATATATATATATATATATATATATATATATATATATATATATATATATATATATATATATATAGCTAGCATTTGACAACAGAGAACTTTCAGAATCTCAGTTCAGTGCTGGATTCGGCTAAAAACTCTTCAAAAACCAGGAAGCGTCACTCATACACTATGGCCAATTTATTTCATTCAATTCCCCTATAGCGCATGTTTTTGGACTGTGGGGGAAACCGGAGCACCCGGAGGAAACCCACGCCAACATGGGGAGAACATGCAAACTCCACACAGAAATGCCAACTGGCCCAGCCAAACCAGCGACCCTCTTGCTGTGAGGTGGCAGTGCTAACGATTGAGCCACCGTGCTGCCCATATTTTGAACATTAGATACGAGATCCAACCATTCAGATTTTGTAGGGGTTTGTCAGTTGTCAGAGAAGTTTATTCCATCACCAACAATATGTTGTATTACTTGTATTACATCCTGCCAGTATAACTGGATGGCTGGATGACTCCAAATATGTGAAAATTATCTGCTAAAAGTGTTCCCATGCACATTTCCTCCAGCACTGTCTCTTCAGAAATATCATTACTGCCATTTTCGATCATATTAATGCTACCTTGCTGAACAAAATCAGTAATTTCTTACTTTTGATCAGTGATGCGTGTATTTCTCAAAACATTTCTCTCTCTCTTATACTCAGTATGGCACAGAAGGAAAAGCTGCAGTGTCTGAAGGATTTCCATAAGGACACACTGAAGCCGTCTCCCGGTAAGAGTCCCGGAACGCGTCCCGAAGACGAGGCGGAAGGAAAAGCCCCGCAGCGGGAGAAATGGGCCAGCAAGCTGGATTTCGTGCTCTCCGTGGCCGGAGGTTTTGTCGGTTTAGGAAACGTTTGGCGTTTTCCGTACCTCTGCTACAAGAATGGCGGAGGTAAGTGTTTACTTGTGTAAAATGACAACAAAACATGATTGAGGTAACACTTCTCAGCCTTTGCAGACTGTAAACAGCAGCTAATGCGACGTAAAAACAAGATCTTGTGACATTAAAGCCTATGAGCTCCTTGCAGCAAAACGTGTGTGCAAATCTGTTTCAAATCTGAAAAGCTTTAATAATGATTTAGAAAACCGTCTGATCTCTTCTGTGGGATTTATAATGGAGTTCACTATTCATTTATTGTATTTTATGCTGCTAATTCATTTTATGCTGCTAATTCATACTAATTCATTTAGTAATTTAGTATTACTTATGTTCTCTATTAGTATTTATTCAGGGCTCAACATGTATGAGTTCACCCCTCACAAATCTCTCATTTACATTAATAGTTTCTATAGGATGCTTAACAATATTAACAATATTATATTTGTGTATGTACATAAAATAGTCAGTACTGAAGACAAATCTGGAGCTTATCTAACAAAAAGGCTTACAATAACAAAATTCCAAAAAGTAGTGGCCTAAATTTAAATGCTGGGGGAATATATATATATATATATATATATATATATATATATATATATATATATATATATATATATATATATATATATATATATATATATATATATATATATATATATAATAATTTTATATATTATATATTTATATATTAATATTATATATATTATTTAAATAATTTTTATTTCTTTTTCCATCCCATTTTTCTTTTATTTTGAATTATGTGAACAAAGAAAAAACATGCCGTAGATGATCAACATAAAGCAGTGTGCATAGATATACAAGTAAAAATCAATATACAGGTTGTTAAATAATAATATTAATAATAATGCCAACAACAACAATAGTGACAGTAAAAAGGAAAAACTGTAGAATAAATGACAAAGACATAATGAAACAAATAAAAATAATAAATAAATATATTTACATGTACAAATATACACACATACATACACATAAAACTAATTTCCAAACCAAAAAAAAGCAATAAGCCAAATCTATTTAGGGATAAATAAGGATAAAAGAATAGTAAAATTCTTTAAATAAAAGAATAGTAATAGACAAATAGATTAAGACATTCAAAACTGTGCTAAAAGATGTCTACGACAAAGAAGAAAAGTTATTAGAAGCAAAACAGGGAACCATAGACAGCTACTATGAAGAGAAAAACCATATTAAAATAATATAGAGGAAAAAAAAATAATTAAATAGTTAAATCTGGAGCTTATCTAACAAAAAGGCTTACAATAACAAAAGTCCAAAAAGTAGTGGCCTTAATTTAAATGCTGAAGGAATATATATATATGTATATATATATATATATATAATAATTTTATATATTATATATTTATATATTAATATTATATATATTATTTAAAAAAAATTTATTTTATTTTTTTAAAGAGGAAAAATCAAGTTACAATCATTGTAGTTTGTAATTTTGTTTGCAATATTTCAATTTATATTATATTTCTATTTTTAAAGATGTTCAGTGACTAAAATATTTGTAAAATAAGTTTATCAAATCTGTTTTGTTCAAATGCATCAAAATACTTTGCCTATATATTCACAGAGAAATGGATCAAAGTATTCATTTTCAAATGGGGTGTACTCAATTATGTTGAGCACTGTACATAGTAATTCAAGTTTAAGATTTTTTTAAATAATTTTTTTAAATTGTATTTAATTAATGTTGTCATTTTACCAGTTTTTTATTTAGACTTACAGTGTAAGTTAAGGATATTTTAATTTATCATTTTTATCATATAATAATTAATTTAGCTTTATTTCTTTTTCCATCCAATTTTTCTTTTATTTTGAATTATGTGAACAAAAAAAAAAACATGCCGTAGATGATCAACATAAAGCAGTGTGCATAGATATACAAGTAATAATCAATATACAGGTTGTTAAATAATAATATTAATAATAATGCCAACAACAACAATAGTGACAGTAAAAAGGAAAAACTGTAGAATAAATGACAAAGACATAATGAAACAAATAAAAATAATAAATAAATATATTTAGATGTACAAATATACACACATACATACACATAAAACAAATTTCCAAACCAAAAAAAAGCAATAAGCCAAATCTGTATTTAAGGATAAATAAGGATAAAATTAAGCCAGTTGAAAATAAATAAATAAAAGAATAGTAATAGACAAATAGATTAAGACATTCAAAACTGTGCTAAAAGAGGTTTACGACAAAGTTATAAGAAGTTATTAGAAGCCCAAACAGGGAACCATAGACAGCTACTATGAAGAGAAACATATTAAAATAATATAGAGGAAAAAAAATTATTAAATATTTAAAGACAAAAAATATGGCACCTGGAACCAAAAGTCTTTGCTTTTTGATGTCTCCTTCAAAAATTAGTAAAGTTTTTCCAAAGTTTGTGCCCAAAGAGAGCGTCTTCTCTTCCACCATTAATGCGAGCAGTGGATATTTCCAGATACACAATATCAATAAAAGTTAGAATCCAATGATGTTGATTAAGAGATTGTGGAGGCTTCCATCTTGTTGCAACTGTCTTCTTGGCTGCAGTTACACCAGCTAAATACAATTGCTTCTGAATTTTGTTAAGCTGGATATCAGAAAAATAATTTAAAATGAAAATAGAGGGGGCGAGAGGGACTGAAATGTTTAGTATTGAAGACAAATTTAGCATATTAACTTTATTTCTATATTTTCAGTTTTAAATTGAATCCTCCTTTAAGTCTTTTAGTAATTGTATTTATTTATTCAGCATACGAGTCATTTAAACTTGTCTCTCTGTATGTAGAAAACAAAAATCAAATTTTGTCTGAAAGCAGAAATGTAAAGCTAGTTTTTTAAGATAATTATATGACTACATGAATAACATGACTGCCACGAATTATGGCATAACACATGTCATGAATATGACACGTTCTCGCCATGTTGGTGTGGGTTTTCTCCAATGCTCCAGTTTCCCCCACAGCTCAAAGACATGAGATTGGTGCATTGGGTTAGCAAAATTGACCATAGTGTATGAGTGTGTGTATGAATGAGAGAGTGTATGGGCGTTTCCAGTACTGGGTTGCGGCTGGAAGGGCATCCACTGCACAAAACATATGCTGGAACAGTTGTTGGTTCATTCCGCTGTGGTTACCTCTGATAAATAAGAGACTAAGCCGAAGGTAAATCAATAAATGAATGTTTATAATCTTTTGAACTGCATTATGGGACTTTGATCTTTCCTCCTACAACTTTCAAAAAAAGTAAGTTTGAAAAGGTGACTTTTATTAACATTTTTAATAGAAATCAACATCCCATAATGCAATTCACCACCATAAATAAATAAAAAAACACTTGTGCATCACAAAATACGGAAACTGTTTATTAACAGATATGCTTTACAGTGTACATTACTGTAAACATGATTTTTAGCTTGTTTTTGGTTTGTTTCTGGTGATTTAAGCTCCTCAAACGAGTCTTTTGGTTGTGTAATGTCTGTATTAAGTGAACACTTGTTACCTGTTGTTATTGTTCTTTCCAGGTGCATTTCTCATCCCCTACTTCATCTTTCTGTTTGGCGGAGGTTTGCCCGTCTTCTTTCTGGAGGTGGCGCTCGGTCAGTTCACCTCTGAGGGAGGAATCACCTGCTGGGGGAAACTCTGCCCGATATTCACTGGTGAGAGCACTGAGAAAACACAAACTGAGAGAACATGAGACAGGTCTGAGTGATATTTAACACTGCAAGTGAACAGGGCACAACAATTAACTACACTATAATAAAATATCTGTTAATTAACAGTGTATTTTATGATGTGTTTTCAGTTTATTTACAGGTGTGAATTGCATTATGGGATGTTGATCTCTGCTCTGTCAACTTTTGATGTTGAAAATTCAACTCTACAGTTTAACAAAGTGACTTTTATTGACATTTTAGTATAGTTTGACATAATATAATGTGTAAGAAATAATATATATAGGAATAAGTCTGTAAAAGGACAGAAATTGTACTGGCAGTTTTTTTTACAAGATTTTTGTGCCATAATATACAACACCAACCCAGACAGTATATCATTTTAAACTATTAGAAATGTTAATAGAAGTCACTTTTTCCAACTTTTTAGGGTTAAAAGTTGTTGGAATAAAGATCAAGATCCCATAATGCAATTCAGAAGCATAAATAAATGTGGAAAAATAAAAACATAAATCACAAAATACGAAAAACTGCTCTTTTACGGATATTTTTTTTACAGTGTAATATTTGTTAAGCTTCCCCAGTTGATTAATTTGTCTGAGTTTTCAAAAATGTAATGTTTAATATGCAAATTAAACATGCACTAATTAACATAATACATTTCTAGCTCAAAAGTCTGAAAATTGGATAAAGTCAGATTAGACATCTGTAAAATTAAAGGATTTTACAGAGACATTGGGATCTATCTCTATTTATTACTTAATAATTCAGAAAATACTGTGAAAAGCCAGAAAAAAATACATTTTCATAATTAAAATGGCATATAATCAGGCAAATATGTCTATAAAAAATTTTGAATATTGAAATCTGCAGACAAAAAATTATAAAGTGTTGTGAAAGAAACACTTAAGTTAATTTTTTTGTATTGTTTTTCTTTCCATTATGCAAAAAAACTTCATGAAAAGCCCAAAATTTCAAAACTGACACATTTCAAAAATTGGAAATATTAAAAAATATATGTACTGTGATTAAAATGCAGACAAAATTTATAAAGTGCTGTAAAAGAAACACTGGTGTATTTTGGATGTGTTTTTTTTTTCTTTTAAACTGAAACAAATTAATAAAAATTGCAACATTTAAAAACTGACACATTTTTAAAACTGAGAAATATTTAAATATATTTGTGATTAAAATCTGCTGTAAAAATAATTATAAAGAGCTATAAAACAAAATCTTAGTAAAGTGTGTTCTAGTTTAGTTCTTTTAATTAAACACTTCATAAAAAGTGCAAAAGATTTTGAACTGACACATTTCTAAACTGAGGAATGTTAAAAATATATGTATTGTCATTTAAATCTGCTGACAAAAATGTGCTATAGTGCTTTAAAATAAACACAAGTACATTGACAAACACTACCGGACAAAGGTCTTGCTGTTAATCCCAGTTGTAAGAGCAAAAATTAATAACTTGACTTCTAGTTTATCATTTGGAAAAGTGGCAGAAGCTCGATTTTTCTGCTGAATCATCTGTTGAACTGCATCCCAATCATCACAAACATTGCAGAAGACCTACTGGAGCCCGCATGGACCCAAGATTCTTACAGAAATCTGTCAAGTTTTGTGAAGGAAAAATCATGGTTTGGGGTTAAATTCAGTATGGGGGCGTTCGAGAGATCTGCAGAGTGGATGACAACATCAACAGCCTGAGGTATCAAGACGTTTGTGTCTTACATTACAAACCACAGGATGCACAAATTCTCCAGCAGGATAGCGCTCCTTCTCATACTTCAGCCTCCACATCAAAGTTCCTGAAACCAAAGAAGGTCAAGGTGCTCCAGGATTGGCCAGCCCAGTCACCAAGTATGAACATCATTGAGCATGTCTGGGGTAAGATGAAGAAGGAGGCATTGAAGATGAATCCAAAGAGTCTTGCTGAACTCTGGGAGTCCTGCAAGAACGCTTTCTTTGCCATTCCAGATGACTTTATTAATAAGTGATTTGAGTCATTGCAGAGATGTATGGATGCAGTCCTCCAAGCTCATGGGAGTCATACACAATATTCATTCTGTTTCCACTGCACCCTGAGTTTATATTCTATACTGGACATTATTTCTGTTAAGTGACAAGACTTTTGTCTAAGCAAAGTCAGACCTTACTGTCCTAATTAAATAATTAAAAATCAAGGCATGATCATGTTTTGGTCAAATAAGCGTAATCTAGAGGTTACCATAATCTTCTGATACCTAATGATCAACTAAAAGTCAAGTTATTATTTGTTGTTCCTAAAACTTGGATAAGCGACAAGACTTTTGCACACAAAAAATTGATAAAGTGCTATAAAAGACTTGAGTCTATAATCAATGGGTTTACTAAAAAATGAACTAAAACCAACTAATCGCTTTAAAATCAACAGGTCTACTCAATTTTTTAAAAAGTTAAATCAACTAATCGTTTTTTTAAGTTAAGGCAACTCATCACTTAAAAATCAATCCATTTAAACAGCTTTTTAAAACGTGAAACCAACTCATCAATTTAAAATCAATGGGTCTACAAATTTTTTTAAGTTAAGGCAACTAATCGCTTTAAAATCAACCCATTTACTAAATTATTTAAAAAAGTCAAATCAACTAATCGCTTTAAAATCAACCCATTTACTAAATTATTTAAAAAAGTCAAATCAACTAATCGCTTTAAAATCAACCCATTTACTAAATTATTTAAAAAAGTCAAATCAACTAATCGCTTTAAAATCAACCCATTTACTAAATTATTTTAAAAAGTCAAATCAACTAATCGCTTTAAAATCAACCCATTTACTAAATTATTTTAAAAAGTCAAATCAACTAATCGCTTTAAAATCAACCCATTTACTAAATTATTTTAAAAAGTCAAATCAACTAATCGCTTTAAAATCAACCCATTTTCTAAATTATTTAAAAAAGTCAAATCAACTAATCGCTTTAAAATCAACCCATTTACTAAATTATTTAAAAAAGTCAAATCAACTAATCGCTTTAAAATCAACCCATTTACTAAATTATTTAAAAAAGTCAAATCAACTAATCGCTTTAAAATCAACCCATTTACTAAATTATTTTAAAAAGTCAAATCAACTAATCGCTTTAAAATCAACCCATTTACTAAATTATTTAAAAAAGTCAAATCAACTAATCGCTTTAAAATCAACCCATTTACTAAATTATTTAAAAAAGTCAAATCAACTAATCGCTTTAAAATCAACCCATTTACTAAATTATTTAAAAAAGTCAAATCAACTAATCGCTTTAAAATCAACCCATTTACTAAATTATTTAAAAAAGTCAAATCAACTAATCGCTTTAAAATCAACCCATTTACTAAATTATTTAAAAAAGTCAAATCAACTAATCGCTTTAAAATCAACCCATTTACTAAATTATTTAAAAAAGTCAAATCAACTAATCGCTTTAAAATCAACCCATTTACTAAATTATTTAAAAAAGTCAAATCAACTAATCGCTTTAAAATCAACCCATTTACTAAATTATTTAAAAAAGTCAAATCAACTAATCGCTTTAAAGTCAACCAAAATGTCAAAACACAGGTGCAAAACTGAGAAATATTACAAAATATTTATTGTGATTAAAATCTGCAGACAAAAATGTATAAAGTGCGATAAAATATTGTTCTTTTGATTGTTTCTCTCCATTAGACTGAAAATAACATAACTTCCTAAAAGCCTGACATTTCAAAACTGACACAGGTGCAAATAAAGCAGTGTTTTAGCCTCTCACTTTAATGACTCATCAGGCTCAGTCACATTTTAATCAGCATAAATCATATTTCCTGATGCTCCCTTCCCCCCCCGGCCACTCACAGTCCCTCACGGCTGTATTAACCAATCAGCACCATCGTTACAGTGATGCTCTGTGATTGGCTGCTGAAGAGGTTTTTTAAAGCGGTCCTGACTCTGACCTGCTTTCAGCATCGGCTGCGGTTGCTAGGCAACACTAGACAGCATCATGTTCCTTTGCGATGTTCGGATCCGCCGTGTTCTTTTTATTTTCTGCAGTGAGTAGGACGCGGGTCACTCGAACACACACGTTTAGTTCTCCATCATTTGTTTGCTTTGCGGCGCTCTGACTAACACCACGCTCCGCTTTTGGACATGTATCCTGGTCTCCATGGCAACAGCAGTGAGAGGTGACCGAGATGCTGTGGATGGGATCTCCTCTGGTGATGCTCACTGATATGCAGCTCAGGAGCCAAAATGGAGCGCTTGTGTTAGGAGTGGCAGAGATTTGATGAGGAAGAAAGGGCCAGGAGGGTTTTTTTAGTAAAGGTCTTTTCAGTTATTTTAAATGCCAAACATAGAAGAAAGGGACCCCACATCCTTAAATGTCCTTCCTGTGAATTTATTTTTCATTTTTAAATATTTCCCCAATTATGTTTATCAGAGAAAGGAATTTTTCACAGTATTTCCTATAATATTTTTTCTTTTAGAGAAAGTCTTATTTGTTTTTATTTCGGCTAGAATAAAAGCAGTTTTTAATTTTTTGTAAAAACCATTTTAATATTATTAGCCCTCCTTAAGCAATGTTTTTTCAGATAGTCTACAGAACAAACCATCATTATGGTGGCTTGAAAAGCCAGCATACTGTTATCTATCTTAAACTTATTATTATGGTGGCTTGAAAAGCCAGCATACTGTTATCTATCTTAAACTTATTATTCTTCTTCTTCTTCTTCTTCTTCTTCTTATTCTTCTGAGACTAATTTCTAAGTGTATCTCCTCCTAGGCCTTTCAAGCTACATACTTCAAACTTTCGTCAAACCTTCAAACTGGTCTGACTCGGGTTGCTATATCTTTTCTAACTGATCCGACCTTGGGTTTTCCGAAAAACGACCCAGAAAAATCCCAAAAGTCCCATTGACTTAACATTGGGTCAAACTTTGTGAGCTCATAACTCTGCATCAGACTGTCCTACAGGCTTCTAACTGGACTCATTTAACTCAGTCTAGCCAGCAGCCAATAACTGATGACTTTTTAACTTACTAGCCACTCCCTAGCAACCACTTACAGCACCCTAGCAACTGTCCCATAGACTTCCATTGTAAAAGACTCCCAATTACTTAACATTGGATCAACCTTTGTGAGCTCATAACTCTGCATCAGACTGTCCTACAGACTAGAGTCTGGCCTCATTCAACTCAGTCTAGCCAGCAGCCAATCACGGATTACCTTTAAACTTACTAGCCACTCCCTAGCAACCAATTTGAGCACCCTAGCAACTGTCCCAGAGACTGTGACTAGCTATTCTAACACACGCTAACAGTTTTAACATCCTACTGACATGCTAATCTTGCTAGAAAGGTGCTAGCAACACGATAGTGACATGCTAGTCATGCTAGTAACATGCTAATTCATGCTAGAATCATGCTAACAACATGCTAATTCATGCTAGAAACAAGCTGACTCATGCTAGAATCATGCTAGTAACATGCTAGTTACATGCTAATTAATGCTAGAATCATGCTAGTTACATGCTAATTCATGCTAGAAACATGCTAATTCATGCTAGAATCATGCTAACAACATGCTAATTCATGCTAGAAACATGCTAATAACATGCTAATTCATGCTAGAAACATGCTAGTAACATGCTAGAATCATGCTAGTAACATGTTAATTCATGCTAGAATCATGCTAGTAACATGCTAATTCATGCTAGAATCATGCTAGTAACATGCTAATTCATGCTAGAAACATGCTAGTAACATGCTAATTCATGCTAGAATCATGCTAGTAACCTGCTAATTCATGCTAGAAACATGCTAGTAACATGCTAATTCATGCTAGAAACATGCTAGTAACATGCTAATCCATGCTAGAATCATGCTAGTAACATGCTAATTCATGCTAGAATCATGCTAGTAAAATGCTAATTCATGCTAGAATCATGCTAGTAACATGCTAATTCATGCTAGAATCATGCTAGTAACATGCTAATTCATGCTAGAATCATGCTAATAACATGCTAATTCATGCTAGAAACATGCTAATTCATGCTAGAATCATGCTAATAACATGCTAATTCATGCTAGAAACATGCTAGTAACATGCTAATTAATGCTAGAAACATGCTAGTAACATGCTAATTCATGCTAGAATCATGCTAGTAACATGCTAATTCATGCTAGAAACATGCTAGTAACATGCTAATTCATGCTAGAATCATGCTAATAACATGCTAATTCATGCTAGAAACATGCTAGTAACATGCTAATTCATGCTATAATCATGCTAGTTACATGCTAATCCATGCTAGAATCATGCTAGTAACATGCTAATTCATGCTAGAATCATGCTAGTAACATGCTAATTCATGCTAGAATCATGCTAGTAACATGCTAATCCATGCTAGAATCATGCTAATTCATGCTAGAATCATGCTAGTAACATGCTAATTCATGCTAGAATCATGCTAGTAACATGCTAATTCATGCTAGAAACATGCTAATTCATGCTAGTAACATGCTAATTCATGCTAGAATCATGCTAATAACATGCTAATTCATGCTAGAAACATGCTAGTAACATGCTAATTCGTGCTAGAAACATGCTAGTAACATGCTAATTCATGCTAGAATCATGCTAGTAACATGCTAATTCATGCTAGAATCATGCTAGTAACATGCTAATTCATGCTAGAATCATGCTAATAACATGCTAATTCATGCTAGAAACATGCTAATTCATGCTAAAATCATGCTAATTCATGCTAGAAATATGCTAGTAACATGCTAATTCATGCTAGAAACATGCTAGTAACATGCTAACTCATGCTAGAAACATGCTAGTAACATGCTAATTCATGCTAGAATCATGCTAATTCATGCTAGAAACATGCTAGTAACATGCTAATTCATGCTAGAATCATGCAAGTTACATGCTAATTTATGTTAGAATCATGCTAGTTACTTGCTAATTCATGCTAGTAACATGCTAATTCAGACTCGGCTTTTCAAGCCACCATAAAGTTTGTCCTCAAACTTTAATATCTAGTTATTCTTCTTCTTCTTCTGAGACTAATTTCTAAGTGTATCTCCTCCTAGGCCTTTCAAGCTACATACTTCAAACTTTCGTCAAACCTTCGAACTGGTCTGACTCGGGTTGCTATATCTTTTCTAACTGATCCGACCTTGGGTTTTCCGAAAAACGACCCAGAAAAATCCCAAAAGTCCCATTGACTTAACATTGGGTCAAACTTTGTGAGCTCATAACTCTGCATCAGACTGTCCTACAGACTTCTAACTGGACTCATTTAACTCAGTCTAGCCAGCAGCCAATAACTGATGACTTTTTAACTTACTAGCCACTCCCTAGCAACCAATTACAGCACCCTAGCAACTGTCCCATAGACTTCCATTGTAAAAGACTCCCATTTACTTAACATTGGATCAACCTTTGTGAGCTCATAACTCTGCATCAGACTGTCCTACAGACTAGAGTCTGGCCTCATTCAACTCAGTCTAGCCAGCAGCCAATCACTGATTACCTTTAAACTTACTAGCCACTCCCTAGCAACCAATTTCAGCACCCTAGCAACTGTCCCAGAGACTGTGACTAGCTATTCTAACACACGCTAACAGTTTTAACATCCTACTGACATGCTAATCTTGCTAGAAAGGTGCTATCAACACGATAGTGACATGCTAGTCATGCTAGTAACATGCTAATTCATGCTAGAATCATGCTAACAACATGCTAATTCATGCTAGAAACAAGCTGATTCATGCTAGAATCATGCTAGTAACATGCTAGTTACATGCTAGTTAATGGTAGAATCATGCTAATTCATGCTAGAATCATGCTAACAACATGCTAATTCATGCTAGAAACAAGCTGATTCATGCTAGTAACATGCTAGTTACATGCTAATTAATGCTAGAATCATGCTAGTTACATGCTAATTCATGCTAGAAACATGCTAATTCATGCTAGAATCATGCTAACAACATGCTAATTCATGCTAGAAACATGCTAGTAACATGCTAATTCATGCTAGAAACATGCTAGTAACATGCTAGAATCATGCTAGTAACATGTTAATTCATGCTAGTAACATGCTAATTCATGCTAGAATCATGCTAGTAACATGCTAATCCATGCTAGAATCATGCTAGTAACATGCTAATTCATGCTAGAATCATGCTAGTAACATGCTAATTCATGCTAGAATCATGCTAGTAACATGCTAATTCATGCTGGTAACATGCTAGTAACATGCTAATTCATGCTAGAAACATGCTAGTAACATGCTAATTCATGCTAGAATCATGCTAGTAACATGCTAATTCATGCTAGAATCATGCTAATAACATGCTAATTCATGCTAGAAACATGCTAATTCATGCTAGAAACATGCTAGTAACATGCTAATTAATGCTAGAAACATGTTAGTAACATGCTAATTCATGCTAGAATTATGCTAGTAACATGCTAATTCATGCTAGAAACATGCTAGTAACATGCTAATTCATGCTAGAATCATGCTAGTAACATGCTAATTCATGCTAGAATCATGCTAATAACATGCTAATTCATGCTAGAAACATGCTAGTAACATGCTAATTCATGCTAGAATCATGCTAGTTACATGCTAATCCATGCTAGAATCATGCTAGTAACATGCTAATTCATGCTAGAATCATGCTAGTAACATGCTAATTCATGCTAGAATCATGCTAATAACATGCTAATTCATGCTAGAATCATGCTAGTAACATGCTAATTCATGCTAGATTCATGCTAGTAACATGCTAATTCATGCTAGAAACATGCTAGTAACATGCTAATTCATGCTAGAATCATGCTAGTAACATGCTAATTCATGCTAGAATCATGCTAATAACATGCTAATTCATGCTAGAATCATGCTAGTAACATGCTAATTCATGCTAGAATCATGCTAGTAACATACTAATTCATGCTAGAAACATGATAGTAACATGCTAATTCATGCTAGAATCATGCTAGTAACATGCTAATTCATGCTAGAATCATGCTAATAACATGCTAATTCATGCTAGAATCATGCTAATAACATGCTAAATCATGCTAGAAACATGCTAGAAACATGCTAGTAACATGCTAATTCATGCTAGAAACATGCTAGTAACATGCTAATTCATGCTAGAATCATGCTAGTAACATGCTAATTCATGCTAGAAACATGCTAGTAACATGCTAATTCATGCTAGAAACATGTTAGTAACATGCTAATTCATGCTAGAATCATGCTAATTTATGTTAGAATCATGCTAGTTACTTGCTAATTCATGCTAGTAACATGCTAATTCAGACTCGGCTTTTCAAGCCACCATAAAGTTTGTCCTCAAACTTTAATATCTAGTTATTATTCTTCTTCTTCTTATTCTTCTGAGACTAATTTCTAAGTGTATCTCCTCCTAGGCCTTTCAAGCTACATACTTCAAACTTTCGTCAAACCTTCAAACTGGTCTGACTCGGGTTGCTATATCTTTTCTAACTGATCCGACCTTGGGTTTTCCGAAAAACGACCCAGAAAAAACCCAAAAGTCCCATTGACTTAACATTGGGTCAAACTTTGTGAGCTTATAACTCTGCATCAGACTGTCCTACAGACTTCTAACTGGACTCATTTAACTCAGTCTAGCCAGCAGCCAATAACTGATGACTTTTTAACTTACTAGCCACTCCCTAGCAACCACTTACAGCACCCTAGCAACTGTCCCATAGACTTCCATTGTAAAAGACTCCCATTTACTTAACATTGGATCAACCTTTGTGAGCTCATAACTCTGCATCAGACTGTCCTACAGACTAGAGTCTGGCCTCATTCAACTCAGTCTAGCCAGCAGCCAATCACTGATTACCTTTAAACTTACTAGCCACTCCCTAGCAACCAATTTCAGCACCCTAGCAACTGTCCCAGAGACTGTGACTAGCTATTCTAACACACGCTAACAGTTTTAACATCCTACTGACATGCTAATCTTGCTAGAAAGGTGCTAGCAACACGATAGTGACATGCTAGTCATGCTAGTAACATGCTAATTCATGCTAGAATCATGCTAAAAACATGCTAATTCATGCTAGAAACAAGCTGACTCATGCTAGAATCATGCTAGTAACATGCTAGTTGCATGCTAATTAATGCTAGAATCATGCTAGTTACATGCTAATTCATGCTAGAAACATGCTAATTCATGCTAGAATCATGCTAACAACATGCTAATTCATGCTAGAAACATGCTAATAACATGCTAATTCATGCTAGAAACATGCTAGTAACACGCTAGAATCATGCTAGTAACATGCTAATTCATGCTAGAATCATGCTAGTAACATGCTAATTCATGCTAGAATCATGCTAGTAACATGCTAATTCATGCTAGAAACATGCTAGTAACATGCTAATTCATGCTAGAATCATGCTAGTAACATGCTAATTCATGCTAGAAACATGCTAGTAACATGCTAATTTATGCTAGAAACATGCTAGTAACATGCTAATCCATGCTAGAATCATGCTAGTAACATGCTAACTCATGCTAGATTCATGCTAGTAAAATGCTAATTCATGCTAGAATCATGCTAGTAACATGCTAATTCATGCTAGAATCATGCTAGTAACATGCTAATTCATGCTAGAAACATGCTAGTAACATGCTAATTCATGCTAGAATCATGCTAGTAACATGCTAATTCATGCTAGAATCATGCTAATAACATGCTAATTCATGCTAGAATCATGCTAATAACATGCTAATTCATGCTAGAAACATGCTAGTAACATGCTAATTAATGCTAGAAACATGCTAGTAACATGCTAATTCATGCTAGAATCATGCTAGTTACATGCTAATTCATGCTAGAATCATGCTAGTAACATGCTAATTCATGCTAGAAACATGCTAGTAACATGCTAATTCATGCTAGAAACATGCTAGTAACATGCTAATTCATGCTAGAATCATGCTAATAACATGCTAATTCATGCTAGAAACATGCTAGTAACATGCTAATTCATGCTAGAATCATGCTAGTTACATGCTAATCCATGCTAGAATCATGCTAGTAACATGCTAATTCATGCTAGAATCATGCTAATAACATGCTAATTCATGCTAGAAACATGCTAGTAACATGCTAATTCATGCTAGAATCATGCTAGTTACATGCTAATCCATGCTAGAATCATGCTAGTAACATGCTAATTCATGCTAGAATCATGCTAGTAACATGCTAATTCATGCTAGAATCATGCTAGTAACATGCTAATTCATGCTAGAATCATGCTAGTAACATGCTAATTCATGCTAGAATCATGCTAATAACATGCTAATTCATGCTAGAATCATGCTAGTAACATGCTAATTCATGCTAGAATCATGCTAGTAACATGCTAATTCATGCTAGAAACATGCTAATTCATGCTAGAATCATGCTAGTAACATGCTAATTCATGCTAGAATCATGATAATAACATGCTAATTCATGCTAGAAACATGCTAATTCATGCTAGAATAATGCTAATAACATGCTAAATCATGCTAGAAACATGCTAGTAACATGCTAATTCGTGCTAGAAACATGCTAGTAACATGCTAATTCATGCTAGCATCATGCTAGTAACATGCTAATTCATGCTAGAATCATGCTAGTAACATGCTAATTCATGCTAGAATCATGCTAATAACATGCTAGTAACATGCTAATTCATGCTAGAAACATGCTAGTAACATGCTAATTCATGCTAGAATCATGCTAGTAACATGCTAATTCATGCTAGAAACATGCTAGTAACATGCTAACTCATGCTAGAAACATGCTAGTAACATGCTAATTCATGCTAGAATCATGCTAATTCATGCTAGAAACATGCTAGTAACATGCTAATTCATGCTAGAAACATGCTAGTTACATGCTAATTTATGTTGGAATCATGCTAGTTACTTGCTAATTCATGCTAGTAACATGCTTATTCAGACTCAGCTTTTCAAGCCACCATAAAGTTTGTCCTCAAACTTTAATATCTAGTTATACAATGACCTGCCTAAATACTCGAACCTGCCTAGTTAACCTAATTAACCTAGTTAAGCCTTTAAATGTCACTTTAAGCTGAATACTAGTACCTTGAAAAGTATCTAGTCAAATATTATTTGCTGTCATCATGACAAAGATGAAAGAAATTAGGGTAACACTTTACAATAAGGCTCATTAGTTAATGCATTTACTAACATGAACTAATCATGAACAACACTTGCACAGCATTTATCAATCATAATTGAACATTTATTAATGCATTATTAACATCCAAGTCTATGCTTGTTAACATTAATGTACCGTGAGTTAACATGAACAAACAATAAACAACTGTAGTAACTAACGTTAACTAACATGAACAAAAACTGTAGTAAATGTATTGTTTATTGTTTGTTCATGTTAGTAAATGCATTAATTAACATTAACTAATGAACCTTATTGTAAAGTGCGACTGAAATGAGTTATTAGTAGGGCCAGACAGAATCTGCGGACATCTTTTGCTATTTCTGCGGAGAATTCGGTAAAAATCTGAGGATTTATGCGGTATTATTTTGGGGGTATAATAACTAAAAACTTAATAGATGAAATAGAAAAATACCTTTTTAACTGTTATTTATTGTTTTCCATGCAAATCCATCGAGATCCACTTATTTGGTGAGCAAAGCAAGTCTCTCATAGAATAGATCTATTAAAAGACAGAAAATATTACTTTCATATCAGTCAATATTATTACTGAAATTTATTGAAAAACTGAATCAATATAAATTTACACACATTTAAACAAGTAAATAAAAAGACTCAATAATGGGCTAAAAATCTGCGGATTTCCGTGCGCACAGATTCCGTGTGGGCCTAGTTATTAGAAATGAGTTATTAAAAGTATTGTGTTTAGAAATGTGTTCTCTCCATTAAATATTGGGGGAAAATATACATGGGTAATAATTCAGGAGGGCTAATAATTCTGAATTCAGCTGTGTATATTTATTTAGTATAATGTGTAAACAAAAAAAAATCTAAAAGATTCATATAATTATAGCATTTATAGCAAAATAACATTTCACTTAAAATAATACTAACTTATTAACTTTAAGTAATGTATGCATTTCAATTATGTTTATCTTATTTTTTATTTTTATTAATCGCTTCAAAATCAACGAGTTTACAATTTTTTTAAAAGTAACTACTAATCACCCTAAAATCAATGGGTTTTTCCAATTTTTAAAAACTAAAGTCAATTATTGCTTTAAAATCAACCCATTTACTACATTTTAAAAAAAGTTAAATCAAATAATTGCTCCAAAATCAACGGGTTCAACCATTTTTTTTGAAGCAAAGTCAACTAATTGCTTTAAAAGTAACAGGTTTACTCAATTCTAAAAAAGTGAAATCAACTCATCGCTTTAAAAACAATAGGTTTTAAATTTTTTTTTAATTAAAGTCAACTAATTGCTTTAAAATCAAGGAGTTTACTAATTTTTTTAAACAAGTAATGTCTTTTTACAATTTATTGTTATTTATTTGTGTATTTCTGCACTGGCAGTATTTCTGCACTGGCCCCCTGGAGGTCCCCTGTGGCCCCCAGTTTTTAAAGCCTCTGTCTCAAAGGATATTTTTATTAGTTTGATGTTTGACCTATACACACACACACACACACACGTCGCTCACATGTCTGGGCTTTCTTTAGCACACAGAGCGCAGATGAGTGAGATTTCCTGACACTGTGAGCCCATTGTCCACTTTCGCCCCGTGATTATGTGCTTAGCCTCAGCAGCAGCAGCTGACCGATCTCTGTTCAACAAACACACGCGCATCCACAATTAAGCCGCATACTCGACGCACGTTTGCCATTCTGCTGTCAGCTGTCACAGCCAGATTCTGGCACCACACAGCTTTGTCATAATTATAGCGGAAAACTGGCACTCAGCCCTTTGACTGCCCTCAACCTTTGAAAAATAACACACAAAAAGAAGATTTCAGAGGCAGACGTGTCAGAGTCGACAGGTGAAGCTTCACAGAGTCTGTTCAGCAGGGTTTGACTCATTAAAACACAGCAGGGCCCTCAGAGAAAACATCTCGGGTCCCCAAACTCTCACATTGTTTTTACATGTCTCCTCATGAACAAACTTCACCATTTCTCATGTCTATCCAAATGGCTTCACATACCAACAGTCGAAGTCAGATTTATTAGCCCTCCTGATTAATTAGCCCCCCTATATATTTCCACCCCAATTTCTATTTAACAGAGAGAAGATTTTTTTTCAACACATTTCTAATCATAATAGTTTTAATAACTCATCTCTAATAACTGATTTATTTTATCTTTGCCATGATGACAGTAAATAATATTTGACTAGATATTTTTCAAGATACCAATATTCAGCTTAATTTAAAGGCTTAATTAGGTGAATTAGGCAAGTTAGGGTAATATAACCGTGGTAACATTGACCTTAAAATGGTTTTATTCTAGCCTAAATAAAACAAATCAGCAGTCTCTATGTCTCTGTTACAAGTATATCTAATCTAATAAAGCGCCTCACGTCGTCAAATGCTGCCACAAAATGAGTGTCTACGCAGGTGATACTGTGACCTCTGCCACAAAACGAAGCTACGATGTCAAAGCAAATAAAACTTGAGTTTTCTCCACCGCAAACACTCATTACTCAGACAGAATTAAACTAAACAATATCTAGATATATACAGTAGTTAAGGACATGCTGCCGTTGTCTTTCATATTGTCCCACAACAACATTAAAATAGTGTAGATTAGTGTACAATGTTTTATATTTATTTTATAGTCATTTGACAAATTAGGTTTAGTTTTTTAAGTAACGCAATAGTTACTTTCCCTGGTAATTATTAGTTACTTTTATATTTATGTAACTCAGTTACTAACTCAGTTACTGTTAGTGAGAAGTAACTAGTAACTGTAACTAATTACTCTTTCAAAGGAACGTGCCCTACACTGATGAAGAGTGATTCTAAAAAACACAATTAATACATGTTTACCTATAGAAGCTGCTTATATTCCCAGACTGTTGCCACACAAATGTTTTTAAACCCCTTAATGAGGTAAAGCATTAGTGTAATTTCTTAATTATTTCCTTTGATTTACTAAAGCGGGCGTCACGGTGGCGCAGTGGGTAGCACAATCGCCTTACAGCAAGAAGTTCGCTGGTTTGAGCCCCAGCTGGATGAATTGGCATTTCTGTGTGGAGTTCCGGAGTTCAAAGAGCATGCGGAAGAGCAGCCGCTGCGTAAAACATGTGCTGGATAAGTTAGCGGTTCATTCCGCTGGGGCGACCCCTGATTAATAAAGGGACTAAACTGAAAAGAAAATGAATGAATAAATGATTTACTAAAGCATATATACAATTTATTAAATCATTCCCATATTTGAAGTAAATAATTAGTATGATTTATTAATCAATTCTCTGGATTTACTAGTGAGTACGTATGATTTATTTGTTCCTTGAAGTTGTGATTTTTATTCTCTGCAAACATATGGGATGGAAATGTTGTTTTATTCACAAATGGTTTATGCAGTCATTTAATTTTGTGCATAAATTTGGATGCAAATAGACCCCCGCACACAATTATAAAGCGCTTTGGGTGCACTGTATGGGCATACACAACAAATGCATTACATTACAAATATTCAAAGCCATTCATGACTGTAACACAAGACTCGTTTGTGATGCTCGTTTAAATCATTCATAACCAGCTCTAATCCTGCCAGATCATGGATTAAATGTGTTTGTTGTTAGCATAAAAGCTGCAGATTTGAGTGTTTTCATTACAGCACTACTGACTGCATAGACAACAAGTGATTTGTAATAGAATGAACTCTTCATACACATGAAATGGCATTCGGTCCATTTAACCTTTATATGACATATTTGAGTTAAATTAGGAAAAACAGAGAGAGACTTTATTTTATTCATTAGGGTTTGGTTGCAGCAGTTGTACGTAAGTTAGTTGTAGTACTACTAAATATTTGAGCGTCGATCCATTAAACCCTACGAATAAACTAAATATTTAAAGAACAAGGAGGAGTAACAGCAGGAATAAAATGGCAGATTGATTGGATCAGATCAATGAGCTCATGTTTGACCTGACAGAAGGGATTTCCCATCAAGATTTTTGTGCCCTGGATCAAGTCCATGTCATTTAATATTGAGTATCTGTATAGTCCTGATCTGACTTGTTCATCCTCGTGCTAGATATACAAACTTCTAGTACAAATCAATTTATTAAAATCAAAGCCATGTCTTTGGAGTTGTTTGCAGGACTATCTGTAACTACAGGGTATAGTATTTCCAATTTGATATATTATATATATATATATTTATAACATTTGAAGTGGATCAAAATCCCCCTAATACTAACAACACTCATTCCTGTCTTAGGACAATTTTGGAAATATTTCCACTTCAAATGTTGACTACCGTGTCTATACAACCATTTAATTTCTGTATTCATTCATTCATTTTCTTTTCGGCTTAGTCCCTTTATTAATTCGTGGTCGCCACAGCAGAATGAACAGCCAAATTATCCAGCACGTTTTCCCTTCCAGCCGCAACCCATCTCTGGGAAATTAATTTCTGTATATGTAATTCAAAAATTGATCCAATCATATCTGAAAGCATCGAAGCGTTTTGTTATTTTGTAAGAACATTTTTAGTATTTTTAATGGCTATATTCTCTGAAAGAAACGTCATCAGTAGTAAAAACTCAAACATACACATAAATCGTTTCATATTACTAAATTACAAAAATATATAATTCTACAATAAATCAATCTTCAGATGATTCTTAATACTGGGGGAAAGTAGATATTTTAAATGTTATGTATTTATTTATTTATTTATTGATCTAATAAATAGCAGTGCTTTCCCACACATAGACTTTACTCGGATGGGCCGCCCAGTAGCGTCGTTACAAACATAGTTTGTTGATTTGGCGTTTCCCAAATCCATCGTTCCAACGAACATTCGCAAACTGCATCGCAAACTTGTGCACTTGCAACTACACCTACCAACTACAAGAAACAGTGTATAACAGTTTATTAATAAATTCAAATAATTGTTAAAATTCTAATTATGATTTGTTTGTCGCATATAGTTAACTATTTATGTGCTGTGGGGGAAAAAGTATACTTCAATCCTGCTACCACTGCAAGTTTATTTCAAACCCGTGGGAAACGCTGAATAATGTTTCACTGATTTTTATTCGAAAATGGCTCTTCTATGCTGTCACTTCTGTAGAAGATTTGGAAGTTTTCTCATTTATTTATTTTGAGTGTATGGTGATTTTTGCTGTCATGTTGAGTTGTATTCTCTCTGTGCACCAGGAATCGGCTACGCCTCGGTTATAATCGTGTCTCTGCTGAACATCTACTACATCGTGATCCTGGCGTGGGGTCTGTATTACCTGCTGCAGTGTTTCCAGCACGAGCTGCCCTGGGCGCGCTGCAGACACAGCTGGAACACGGAGAACTGCGTGGAGGACACCGTCCGCAAGAACAAAACCCTCTGGCTCTCCGCCAACGCCACCAACTTCACCTCGCCTGTCACTGAATTCTGGGAGTGAGTGTTATTTTAGTAAATGAAAACTACAACTATTGGTCAAAATACATTTTTGTTAACTGAAATAAAATAAAAATTCACAATAAATAAAAAACTGAAACTAACAACAGTCACTGATAAACTGAAACTAACAACAGAATAAACTGAAACTAAAAACAGTCACTGATAAACTGAAACTAAAAACAGTCACTGATAAACTGAAACTAAAAACAGTCACTGATAAACTGAAACTAACAACAGTCACTGATAAACTGAAACTAACAACAGTCACTGATAAACTGAAACTAACAACAGTCACTGATAAACTGAAACTAACAACAGTCACTGATAAACTTAAACTAACAACAGTCACTGATAAACTGAAACAAACAACAGTCACTGATAAACTGAAACAAACAACAGTCACTGATAAACTGAAACTAACAACAGTCACTGATAAACTGAAACTAACAACAGTCACTGATAAACTGAAACTAACAACAGTCACTGATAAACTGAAACTAACAACAGTCACTGATAAACTGAAACTAACAACAGTCACTGATAAACTGAAACTAACAACAGTCACTGATAAACTGAAACTAACAACAGTCACTGATAAACTGAAACTAACAACAGTCACTGATAAACTGAAACTAACAACAGTCACTGATAAACTTAAACTAACAACAGTCACTGATAAACTGAAACAAACAACAGTCACTGATAAACTGAAACAAACAACAGTCACTGATAAACTGAAACTAACAACAGTCACTGATAAACTGAAACTAACAACAGTCACTGATAAACTGAAACTAACAACAGTCACTGATAAACTGAAACTAAAAACAGTCACTGATAAACTGAAACAAACAACAGTCACTGATAAACTGAAACAAACAACAGTCACTGATAAACTGAAACAAACAGTCACTGATAAACTGAAACTAACAACAGTCACTGATAAACTGAAACAAACAACAGTCACTGATAAACTGAAACTAACAACAGTCACTGATAAACTGAAACTAACAACAGTCACTGATAAACTGAAACTAAAAACAGTCACTGATAAACTGAAACAAACAACAGTCACTGATAAACTGAAACAAACAACAGTCACTGATAAACTGAAACAAACAGTCACTGATAAACTGAAACGAACAACAGTCACTGATAAACTGAAATGAACAACAGTCACTGATAAACTGAAACGAACAACAGTCACTGATAAACTGAAACTAAAAGCATTCACTGATAAACTGAAACTAAAAACAGTCACTGATAAACTAACTGACATAAAATAATAATTAGCAAAAATAATAATCTTTTCAGAATTAATAAGCACTTATTCTGTGCTTTCCAAATGGGATATATCAGCTTCAAAAGTAGGGATGGCTGACGTGAAATTGACGTTTTGACACAGTGTCGAGATCCTGAAGCGCAAGTGTTTCGAAACACTTGCACCGAAGCAAGATCCGAAACATCCAGGTCACGTGACTAAAGTGTTTCGAAACACCTGGTCACATGACTAAAGCTATTCAAAGCATGAGGCTGTACTTGATGAAAAAAGTTTGAGAACCACTGCTCTAATCCCTTCAGCGGGACCCTCTGAAGGGATTGGGGCATAGGGATGAGCCCTTCAGAATGGAATCCACCCAAACGCCCAATTCACACGAGGCGTCAGCTTCAACGCTTCCCATTCACTTTGAATGGGTGACGTCAGGCGTTGCCGAACTGCATTATGGATCCATCGGCGCCGCTTCAGAGACGTTGCTTGCTGCAGAAGTTGGGACCTGCTCAACTTTTCAAGCGCCAACAGAAGCGTCAGCCAATCAGATCGCAGTATGCAAAAAACACCAGCTCAGGCAGTGGCCTACTGCTGACTAATATCATTGGCTGACGCTGCTATGACGATCGCGTCAGCCCCAACTTAAGACACGCCCTCTGTCAAGCATTGACTGAAGCCCCGTGTGAATGTGGCAAGAAATCTGTTTAGAGAGGTACCAGTAGATGGCGCTTTTACAGACAAACATATTTTCTTCATTTGCCAAACAATGTTAACTAGGCATGTTTAACTGCATACATGATCTTTAATACGAAGATGTTTGTCTGAATTCTTCATCATTTTTACTTGTATTCATTTCAGTTGCATTTGTGTGGTTTAGGCTTGAGTGTCTGTTTAAACTATTATATAAATTGAATAAATTTTTATAATTAAAAGGTTTGCACAAAAGTTAATTTAGGCTGTGCAAACACTAAACTTTATATTGGTTGACAATGAACGTGTTCTGTTAACTCTAATGAACTAGAATTACTAAAACTATATTTATATATATATATATATATATATATATATATATATATAATCCAAATAGAAATGTGCACATAAATTAAAAAATTAAAACTAGCACATTTAAATAAGTGTACGGGATGGTCGCTTTACTCCTGTTCTCATCAGTCTGCTGTCGTCTGCAGGAGGAACGTCCTCAGCATCTCTTCAGGGATCGATGAGGTTGGTGGTCTGAAGTGGGAGCTGGCACTGTGTCTGCTGGCCGTCTGGGTCATCTGCTTCTTCTGCATCTGGAAAGGAGTCAAATCCACCGGCAAGGTGAGGAGGAAGATGAGAAATGTCCACCAAAACTTTTTATAATTATGTCCAGTTATGTATTGCCAAATTTGAGGAAATTATCATTATGCTGGTAAAGCTTCATAGTAAGGTTAAATCTTTTTTTTAGTGCTGGGCAAATAATCGCATCCAAAATAAAAGTTTGTTTTGACAAGATATGACATGATTTTCATTTTTGGGTGTACTGTCCTTTTAATGAATCAATATGGATTGCGTTACTCTATGTGGGTGTATAATTATTTGATGCTCGTAATGGAAAAGCACAAACCCTGTGTGTCTGCAGGTGGTTTATTTCACAGCGACGTTCCCCTTTCTCATGCTGATCGTGCTGCTGATTCGTGGTGTGACTCTGCCTGGTGCCACTGAGGGCATCAAGTTCTACCTTTACCCAGATCTCACCCGCCTGAAAGACCCGGAGGTACAGAGACAGACAAAGAAAACTATTTGGTTATCACTTTATATCGATGGTCCCATTAACACATTTTGTTGATTAGAAATTACATTGCAACTGCATGGCAGCCAATTCCCATTACAGAATTAGTAGACTGTTAGGTTAGGATTTGGGTTTGGGTAAGTTGACATTTAGGCCCAATTCCAATTCTTTCCCTACCCCTCAGTTCATGTGAAGGGGTAAGGGTGTCTCAATTCTCCTAAGCTTGAAGGTGTAGGTTTTTCAAAACTGGGATTTTTCACAACCTCTCTACATTTGAATGGGTTTGAGAGTTTTCTCTGAATGCACCAGCTACAGCAGGAACAGGGCTACAAAACCAAGCAAGGAGACCCACAAAGGTTTTATAAAAATGGCTATTAATAAAGTTTTTTTTCTACAAACGAGCATCATCTCTTCAAGTTCTCATAGGGTTGGCATCATCTCTTTATAGGTCTTAGATCTGATCGAGTGGGACACAATCTAGAGAAGGTGGAAATAGAAAGAGAGATATGAAAACAGTCAACCTCCTTTAGTGGACTTTGATATTCTGAGTACTACCAGACGCCCTGAGTTTTGATGCACTGTGTATATGCTTTACTAAAAAGATATGTTTTTTTAAACCTAGTTTTACAGTAAGGATTTGTCTGGGCCTCTGACATTATCAGGAAGACTATTCCAGAGTTTAGGAGCCATATATAAAAATGCTCGACCTCCTTTAGTGGACTTTGTTGTTCTGGGTACTACCAGAAGCCCTGAGTTTTGATGCATTGTGTATATGCTTTACTAAAAATATTTTTTAAATGATCCAGTTTTACACTGAGAAAGTGTCTGAGCCTCTGACGTTATCAGGAAGACTATTCCAGAGTTTAGGGGTCAGATATGAAAACGCTTGACCTCCTTTAGTGGACTTTGTTATTCTGGGTACTACCAAAAGCCCTGAGTTTTGAGATCTTAAAGAGTGGGTTGGATTGTAGCAAAACAGAGGGTTAATTAGATAAACAGGAGCTAGATTATTTAGAGGCTTAGAGGTAAGAAGCAATATTTTATAATCAATATGGAACTTAACAGGCAGCCAGTGTAAGGAAAATAAAATTGTGGTGATATGATCATATTTTCTTGGCCTGCTAAGAACTCTGGCAGCTGCAGTTTGCACTAACTGAAGTTTTTTAATAGAGGATGCATTATAAACAGCGAAGAGAGTAATCCAGCCTAGAGGTCATAAAAGCATGACTTAGCTTTTCTGCATCTGAGAAAGAGTGCATATTTCTTAGCTTAGTGATATTTCTTAGATAAAAGACGGCTATTTTTGTGACACGGAAGATAGGATTTTCAAAAGTTAAGTTGCTATCTAATATAACACCCAGAACTCATACAGATACTAGTACTCTAATGATAATTGGTTGGTATGTAGTTTCAATGTAACGTCTATTCAAAATGAATGAGCAAAAGGGACCGTCAAAATAAAGTGATACCACAATCTGCATTGTTATTTTTTATTTAATTTCTCTCTCTTTCACTCTGTGAATGGATGTAGGTGTGGATCGATGCAGGCACTCAGATCTTTTTCTCATATGCTATTTGTCTTGGTGCAATGACATCACTGGGAAGCTACAACAAGTACAAGTACAACTGTTACAGGTGAGGGTCTGCTGTTGTGTATTTGTTTGTTTGTTTTTATCTAGTGTGTATTCTGTTTAAGGTGTCAACATCGTGTGTTTTTGTGTGTTTAGGGACTGCATGCTGCTCGGGTGCCTGAACAGTGGTACCAGTTTCGTGTCAGGCTTTGCCATCTTCTCGGTCCTGGGGTTCATGGCACAGGAGCAGGGCGTGGCCATCGCTGACGTGGCTGAGTCAGGTGATCCTCAGGGTCAAAGGTTGCCTATGTGAATGCATGCAATTCTGGGAATGAAAGAAAAAAAGTTGTCTTTATTGAATATAAAAAAAACAAACCATTATTTCATTATTTGGAAGTAATTATATATGATATCATGAAAAAAAAATAGAAAGGTATAGCCTATTAATGCGGGCAGCATGGTGGTGCAGTGGGTAGCACACTCGCCTCACAGTAAGAAGGTGACTGGTTCGAGTCCCGGCTGGGTCAGTTGGCATTTCTGTGTGGAGTTTGCATGTTCTCCCAGTGTTTGCGTGGGTTTCCTCCGGGCGCTCTGGTTTCCCCCCCAGTCCAAAGACATGCGGTACAGGCGAATTGAGTAAGCTAAATTGGCTGTAGTGTATGTGAGTGTGTGCAGGACTGTATGTGTGTTTACCAGTGATTGGTTGCGGCTGGAAGGGCATCCGCTGCATAAAACATGTGCTGTTGGTTCCGCTGTGGCAACCCCTGATTAAAAAAAGGGACTAAGCTGAAAAGAAAATTAATGAATAGCCTATTAATGCATGTAAAATTATATAAACAACATATAAACAAATTTATAAATACAATATGGAAATACTATAAAAATGTGAATATGTATAATAAATAAATAAATAGTCATTTATGTATAATTTTATATTATATATGTATTATTGAAGGTGACACGGTGGCTCAGTGGTTAGCACTGTCGCCTCACAGCAAGAAGGTTGCTGATTGAGTCCCTTGGAGTTTGCATGTTCTCCTCGTGTTGGCATGGGTTTCCTCCGGGAGTCCAGGTGCTCCATATATTATATTGTTATATAAAAAAAGCATTTTAGGGGGCAATGCAGTGGCACAGTGGGTAGCGCTGTCGCCTCACAGCAAGAAGGTCGCTGGTTTGAGCCTCGGCTGGGCCAGTTGGCATTTCTGTGTGGAGTTTGCATATTCTCCCTGCGTTCGCGTGGGTTTCCTCCAGGTGCTCCGGTTTCCCCCATAAGTCCAAAGACATGCGCTATAGGTGAATTGAAGAAACTAAATTGGCCATAGTGTATGAATGAATGTTTATGGATGTTTCCCAGTACTGGGTTGCAGCTGGAAGATAACCCGTTGCATAAAACATATGCTGGATAAGTTGGTGGTTCATTCCGCTGAATATAGGGACTAAGCCAAACAAACCTATAAAATAAATATCAATATCAGTATAACATAAATATTAATATGAATAATATATCTAAACGTATATTAAACATGTAAAAAGTGTCCAAAATGTAGATTCAATGTATCAAATAAATAATACATAGATTTGATCTCTCAGGTCCTGGTCTGGCCTTCATCGCATATCCAAAAGCTGTCACAATGATGCCACTGCCAACAGTCTGGGCCATACTTTTCTTCATAATGCTTCTGCTGCTGGGCCTAGACAGTCAGGTGAGAAAATATACACAAACATACACACACACTTTGCAGCTATCTTTATAGGGACTTAATATATACAAAATAATTTTTATACTGTTTAGAGTGCATATTCTCTCCCCTTACCCTAACAATACCCCTAAACCAACCCTCAACTGAAACAATCTGCATTTTTACATGTCCAAAATACTTCATTCTGTATGATTGATGAGCCGTTTTCCTCATGGGGACCACAAAATGTCCCCACAAAGTCAAAAAATACTGGTATTACTATACTTGTGGGGACATTTGGGCTTAAATGTAGGAGATAACAGGTACACACACACACGCACGCACGCACGCACGCACACACACACACACACACACACACAAACACTTTACACTTCTGTTGCTCTAAAATAAAAAGACAACTCTGTCACTTCACCCACTCATGTCACTCAAAACCTGTATGATTTTCTTCCTTCTACAAAAGTCGTTTTTTGGTCTTCAACCAAAACTGCTTATTAACACCAAAACATCGTCTCCAGTGATCTAAAGGAGTGACCTCTGGGTAATGAAAACCTCTGCGTTGTGTGATGGGTGTGAGAATGAAAAGACTGCAAACATTGAGGCGGTTAAGACAGCAGATCATAACCGTAACATCATCTGTCTGCGGCTGTGATCCAGAGCTCAGGAATTATGACTCTGTATTTTCGGATTCCTCCCACAAACACACCCTCACACTCTCATATCATGAGACAGTGGGGTTATTTCAGTCTCATATGACTTGCTGAAAAGACACCGTGCAGGGGATCACATTTCCTTTTGCGTATGGGTGTGTCTGTGTGTGAAATGACACCTACATCACACACACACACAAACAAACAACAGCTCAACAACAGTGTGTGGACAGAAATATGGGTGCTGTTGTTACGAATGAATGTTATGAATGTTCACACTTCAAACGAGACTGGCAAGATGTCAGACAAGAGTTATAAACCTTCAGGCTGTGTGTTTTGATTTGACACATTTTAGGGTCAAATGAGGTGCTGACAAGGGGGCGTATTACAGTAGGCTTCTTATCTTAGGTCTTAACTTAAGATAGAATATAATAAATTAGGATTTTTCACAAATTCGTATTACAGAAGCTAATTTAGTATGCTAATTACTTCCAATATTAATATATAAAAGCTAAACAGAAATATAAAAAACTCAAAAGCCCTCAAATTAACCCTTGTGTATTGTTCACATTGACGATCCTTTCGTTATGTTGGTGGCTGTTTTTGCCCCATTGACTTCCATTATAAACAAATTTTTTGATTGCAAAACTATGACAGCATACACGGCTAACCTTTTTGCTTGGTAGCACTGGTGATCCTAACTTGAAAAATTTAGGCGCAACAGCCAAAAATTTTGTCGCACCCACCAATTATGAGCAGCGTTACTACAAGTTTAATATAAACTGATTTATTCCATTTGAAATCAATCATATATATATGCTTGCTTGACGAAAATATGTCTCAACGAAATCCCGTTATCACAAAAAATATGTTTTTATAAAATAATTGAGTGACCAAAAGATACATGGACCGCTCACCACGCACTGCTTGACATGAATGAATCTGTTAACGATAACTGTGCTGTGTCTGATGTTGCACAGATGCTTTTGACATAGCACAGCTCTTTTTATAAGCTGCAATATTAGTTAAATCTTAGTCAGCGCAAGCCCTTTTGCGATGGTGTACGTGGTGTTAACTTTTACATACAGTATAGCTGCACCACTGACAGCGTCTGGCGATTAAATGAAGGATTAAACAGAACCTCTCGTGCTTAAAATATGTAGATTCAGTGGCAAACAGTTACCTGAAAATTCCCACAGACTTTACAGTGAATGCTTTAGTTATTTTCATAGCGGAATTGAAGCCAATGGAAGTCTTTTATCCACTCTTCGAAAAGTGTAGATAGTGGATTAACATTCACAACATGATCAGTAATCAGATGTGCCATTATCTGTAGCTTTAGGTGGTTTCTAAAACGAAATCTGTGTTGTTTTTATTCTCATCTTCAGCGCTTTACGTTTTCGCGGTTGTGTAGCTCTCCCTGTCACCTGATGGCAGAAGGTATTGACTGAGTGATTGACAGCTGATATTAGCCAATCCATTCGCGTTCAGTTCTAGAGCAGTGGGCCAATAAGAAGAGTGCGAAGGCGGGCCAAGCATTGCGGGCTTTGTTTACTGCAGCAAATTGACAAAACAACAGTTTTAACACAACAAATGACAACAAATTTATGCACTCGCACAAATGCTCCCAAATATTTTTTGAGGTCGCATAGATAAAATTTCGGGCGCATATGCGACCAAAACGGTTGTAATTTCGAGCCCTGGCATATAATCATGCATTCTTGATTGTTGGTGGATTTTCCTGTTGGGAAAAGGTCAAATGTGACACTTTTGTGACACTGTTGACCATCAGTTGGCAGCATTAACCCTTTAGATAGGCCTGAATAAGTTTTTGGCTTTTATACAGAGTTCTATGGAGTAAAACAGCATTGTGTGTGTGCATAAATACACTTACTATGTTTACTATATTTTGCAAGCTGAGCTGCTTAATTTGATTTTCTCAGACATATCAAGGTAAATGTGCAAAGAACTGCCATCCGCGTCTTGACTAAACTTGATGAATACTGTCAAAGTTTAGGGATTTTCCGTCGTCTACGGTATTTACACCGCTCAGGGCGTGTGTGCAGGAGTACTTTTTTCTCTAAGCCTGAAGCACTTCCATACCCACGGTCATACCCATAATATTCAATTCAATTCACCATTATTTGTATAGTGCTTTTACAATGTAGATTGTGTCAAAGCAGCTTCACATAAAAGGTCACAGTAGATTGAAACCATGTCAGTCCAGTTTTCAGTGTTTAAGTTCAGTTCAGTTTAGCTCAGTTCAGTGTGGTTTAATATTCACTACTGAGATTTCAAACACTGAACAGCAAATCCATCGATGCGCAGCTCTACAGATCCCGAACCATGCAAGCCAGTGGCGACATCGGCGAGGAAAAAACTCACCGATAGGCGAAAGTGAAGAATTAAAAAACCCAGAGAGAAACCAGGCTCAATTGGGCATGACCATTTCTCCTGGCCAAACGTCTTGTGCAGAGCTGCAGTCTCAGCGGAGGCTGGAAGCTGGACCTCAGCGAAGACTCATATCTGAGTCTTATATCTGAATCAGTCTCATGCTCTCCAGTCCTCTATGACCACCACAGCAGCTGCTCAGGATACGGCCTGGTCCAAGATATGGAAACCTTGGGATCATCTTGTCGCTGGTCTTGGATTGAATCAGTGGCGCTGCGTGGTCTGAGGGTCTCGGGATGAGTAACCCCAGGTGGAAATAGAGAACAAAGAGAATAATTAGCGTAGCTGCTGTTCATAGTGTATATAAACGAGATGCAGAAACCTGTGTGGAGCACATTTATGTATCATACCACTAAGTGATTCACTGAGTGTATGCTTTACTCAAAAGATTTTTAATCTAGTTTTGAATTGGGGCAGTGTGTCTAAGCCTTGGACATTGTCAGGAAGGCTATTCCAGAGTTTAGGAGCCATAAATGAGAAGGCTCGACCACCTTTACTCGACTTTGCTATTCTAGGTACTACCAGAAGCCCTGAGTTTTGAGATCTTAAAGAGCGAGTTGGATTGTAGCGAGACAGAAGGTTGTTTAGATAAACAGGAGCTAGATTATTTCAAGCTTTGTAGGTAAGAAGCAATATTTTAAATTCAATACGAAACTTAATAGGCAGCCAGTGTAAGGAGGATAAAATTGAGGTGATATGATCATATTTTCTAGAGCTGAAAATAACTCTGGCAGCTGCATTTTGTACTAGCTGAAGTTTGTTAATAGAGGGTGCTGGGCAGCCAGCAAACAGAGCATTACAGTAATCCAGCCTAGAAGTCATAAAAGCATGAACTAGCTTTTCTGCTAGTATGTAAATCAAAGGGGGATATCACTTCCATTTCTGCTTCTGAAACCGGCAATTCTGATCATAAGCGTATTGACTTTAGTCTCAATCTTCCTTTGCAGTCTAAATGCCCTAAGACTGCAATCTCATACTGAAAGCTATTGACCCTGCATCATTTTCTACTTCTATTTTGAAAAATTTTGTTTGTGGGTTGACTAAATTTGGGTGGTTTTGAAACTTAAATTTTATATGCAACTTATTTAACAAAGCATAACTGTGCGCTCCTACTCTATTCAGTTATTAGTGACCAGTGCATAGCACAAACCGCGTGGGCCCACAGACAAGAGGATGTGAAGGGAAGTTGTTGTATAAAAATCTGACTACCCAGACAAATCTGACTCCTCTTCACGTGCACGAGAATCATGCAGCGCCTGCAGCTAAATTCACAGCGGTTTATCATGACACTTTAACACATTTTTCACGCTGTGCCAAAACTATTTTTGAAATTATCCTTACTAAAAGTTTCCAATAATCAAAATAAATAAATATTGTTTGTTAAGAATGTTTATTTTGCATTTTATACGAGTATATTATTGTATTTTATGAAATTTAAAAAAATCACACCACCCCTCCCCCTCCGTTGACCATTTGATTGATCCGTTGCAGCTGGATAAAAAAAATAGAAACTAATATTTGGATTAATAAATTCCCCTATATAATTTGTTAATGATTATGAGGTTTCTTAACCCTGTTAAAACTGACAGATAAACAAATAGTCAGAATATTCAAATTTGTAAAAAATAAAGTGTTTATTAATCCTTCTATCAATATCCATTTTTATACCATATACATGTTTTTATAAATGTATTATGTATCATATTAATACATTAGGCCCTTTGGTTTTTTTTTTTGCTCAAAACTATTTTAATTTTAGTTACAAAAGTTTGCCCAAAACATTTTGATAAAATAGAACATTTAAGGCAGTTTGTCTTTTATTTCACTTTATGAGAGGTGTAATAGCAGTTTCAGTCAATTGTTCGTGCAAAGACAAACCTTTCACCTCTCACAGTAAGCATTTGAGAAGTGATTGCATTTTTAAGTTATTTAGTCTATTAGGACTCCCATATCCATGCGCAAAAGTTGAACCCGCATACCCCTCAGTAAATTAGCAGTTGCGCCCCTGCACAAGGGTTAAACTATAATTAAAACAAAAAAAAGCAAACTTAAACGAACCTTTTTATTCTTTTTTTAGTACTTATTCACTAATAAGACTAATGTAACACTAATACACTGCTCCCGTGTGCTTTTTTTCTGCATCAGTTTGTAGAAGTGGAGGGTCAGATCACCTCGCTGGTTGACCTGTACCCATCCCTCCTAAGGAAGGGATACCGGAGAGAAATCTTCATCGCTGTGATCTGCGTCATCAGTTACCTGCTGGGACTCACCATGGTCACTAAAGTAAGAGAAGAGCATGTTTACAGGATTGATTTCAGTGGTGCGCCTGCGTCTGAATGCTGAATATGTGTTTGTTTCCGTTAGGGTGGCATGTACGTCTTCCAGCTGTTTGACTACTACGCCGCCAGCGGTGTGTGCCTTCTCTGGGTTGCATTCTTTGAATGTGTTGCAGTAGCCTGGGTTTACGGTAAGTACACACTAGTAGATCTATATCAAATAAATATCGATAAATACATTCATTCTTAATTTCCTTAGGGTTAGTCCCTGGTTTATCAGGGATCAGGTTACTCTGGCATATGTTTTACACAGCGGATGCCCTTCCAGCTGCAACCCATCACTGGGAAACACCCATACACTCTTGCATTAATCACTCTTGCATCAATCTACGAACTTACAAATAAAACTGAAAGTTGTTATGGTGTTCGGGATTTCATTAATTCATTCATTCATTCATTCATTTCCTTCGGCTTAGTCCCTCATTTAACAGGGGTCACCACAGCGGAATGATCCGCCAACTATTCCAGCATGTGTTTTACACAGCGGATGCCCTTCAAGCCACAACCCAGCACTGGGAAACACCCATACACTCTTGTATCCACACACACGCACACTCATACAATACGGCCAATTTAGCTTATTCAATTCTCCAATAGCGCATGTGTTTGGAATGTGGGGGAAACCGGAGCACCCAGAGGAATCCTACATGGGGAGAACATGCAAACTGGCTTAGCTGGCACTCGAACCAGTGAACTTCTTGCTGTGAGCCACCATGTAAACAGGGTTTTACAGCATAAATACCGAGCACGTGTAGCATCATGCATCTTTGCATTAAGCTCACTGAGGTTACTCAATCAACGGACAAACACAGTTTGCAGAGATCAATCTTAAATAATCTTATTTAGTCTTATATAATTACATCAGTCCTCTGGGCTTATTTCAGATTTCTTTTTTGTTCTAAGTGTGCCCCACAGGGAATCAGCATACTTTCCTTTCAGTGCTGATTGTTGAGGAAATAAATGTGGATTTCTGTGTTTGTACTGTTGCTGACGAGGAAAACAGAAATACTGACTTCATTTTGATTGTTGAAGTCAGATTTATTAGCCCTCCTGATTTATTAGCCCCCCTGTATGTTTTTTTCCCCCTCAATTTCAGTTTTATGGAGAGATTTTTTTCAACACATTTCTAAACATAATAGTTTTAATAACTCATATATTATAACTGATTAATTTAATCTTTGCCATGATGACAGTAAATAAATTTTTATTAAATATTTTTCAAGATACTACACTTTCAGAAAAAAGGTACACGGTGGGACAAATAATGTTCCTTATGGAACAAAAATTGTACCTTATAAAGTACAGTAGGACCTCTTACTGTATGATTCTCTTCTGTACCTTTTATGGTAAAATTAAAATGAAGGTACACAATTGTTCTAATAAAAAAGGTACATAAGTGTTGGAAAACTCCTTTATTTCAATATCTATGAAAATAAATATTACTGGAAAGGCAAAGTGATTTTATGAATAATTTCCAGATTAAAACATGAATCATCATTTAAAAGCTTCTGTTTTAAAGAAACTCAAACATTAATTATTAAGTTCTATAAAACAAAACAACTGGTAAAACAAAACTATATGTATTGTAAACTAAACATTTAAGCCATTTTTAATAAATATTTTCTGATAAATACACTTTCATTATTGATATCCGCACCTTTTGGCGTTTGCTTTCCACTATGCACGTGAGCTGGTGATCCTACAAATGCAAAGTGTTCTTGCAGACATTTTAGTATTGTAAAGCTAATCAAACATTGTGCATATCTCGTTACAATACATTGGCATAATTCTATTTCTATTTCAAAATTAAGTAAATTCAATTAACCTTTAAGTAATTACGAAGGTATTTTTGTGAAAAAAAAAAAGTTTATATTGTAGATGGGAGAATGTATTTCTGCACCATTTTTGCAACTGCAATGGTACAAATTTGTTTCTTTGTCTTAAAGTGCAATTCTGTATCGCAATAAGGTACTGCCCCAGTGACAAAGGTTTGTACCTTCGTTGGTACAACATTGTACCTTTTTTTATAAGAGTGTAGTATACCGCTTAAAGTGACATTTAAAGGCTTAACTAGGTTAATTAAGGTAACTAGGCAAGTTAGGGTAATTAGGCAAGTCATTAGCTGTGTTTGCATCCAAAAATGAGAAATAAATTTATGCTCAAAACTGGAATATTGCATAAAAGACGTGCAAATAAAGCAGCATTTTCATCTAATGAGTCAAAGAGAACAAAATCGTCACTTCCTGATTAACTGGCACCAAATATCAACAGTAACAATGAAATTTGCTGCAGTAGGTGAAGCTGCGTGAATCTTTTCTTTATTTAATAAATGACTTGTGCCTCAGAAGATGATTCCGACACGCAATGAATGCATGGTGGTGTTTGAAGGCGTGAAACGCGGAGCACAGATGCTCCTGACAGTTCTGGAGGTCATTGATAATATAATTACACTAATACTGAAATTGTTAAGGCGTTTTAGAATGACCAAAACAACATTTCAGATGTCTTACAATGTGCTCAGCCATTTGGTTTGTCCATTCACACACATTTTCATCATCATATGATCTCTTATAACAAAATCACATGCCTTTTTTAATGTGCATACTGGAATTTGTTTGGTAAAAGTGTTTCCATCTTAGTTTATGTGCATCTTTTCTTATCGAATAAAAAGTTTATCCTACTCAATTATGCGCAGACATTTTTATGTGCATCATGGAGGTGGTTTCCATCAACCTTTTTTTATGCGCATATCCAAAATGTGGATGGAAACATAGCTTATGTGCAACAGTGGTTTGCTCTGTAGACAATTGAAAAAAATATTGCTTAAGGGGGCTAATAATATTGAAAAATAATATTGAAATACTGCTTTTATTCTAGCGGAAATAAGACAATAAGCCTTTCTCCAGAAGAAAAAATATTATTGGAAATACTGTGAATAATTCCTTGCTCTGTTAAACACCATTTGGGAAATATTTTAAAAAGAAAAAAACAATCACAGGAGGGCTAATAATGTTAACTTCAACTGTATGTGTGCATTTGTAGGGGCTGATAATTTCTACGATGCTATAGAGGACATGATCGGCTACAGACCCAACAGCTGGATGAAATGGAGCTGGATGCTGATCACCCCCGTCCTTTGTGTGGTAAGTGTGCGTGTGCTTGAGAAATTGTCCAGCCTGTGTGTCAACTATATAAGGAGATTGTGAATATTCTCACCTTTCCCTTTCAGGGTTGCTTTGTCTTTTCATTGGTGAAATACAAGCCGCTGACTTATAACAAGCTTTACGAGTATCCTGATTGGTCCATTGGCTTGGGTTGGGCTCTCGCTTTGGCTTCTATGATTTGCATCCCGATGATGGTCGTTATCAAAATCATCCAATCAGACGGCTCCCTGATTGAGGTGAGAAGGACATATATTGCATATCAAACATATCAGGTTGTTTTGATATATATTTTTGGATTTCTTTAAAAATTTTCCCTAATTTCCATTTAATGAAAATGAGATGTTTTCAACCCATTTCTAAACATAATAGTGTTAATATTATAGGTGGGCATAGATTAATTTTTTAATCTAGATTAATTTCGAAATTAATCTAGATTAAAATGGCTCATTTGAATTCTGCCGAAGACATTCAGGATATGTGTGCTACCCAAATAATAAATCTTTGAGAACGGGTTTCTCGAGCCAGGTGGCGCATTAGACCAGGGGCTCATCTCCTATTTCCAAAATGCATCACAAACTGCTTGAGAAACTGATCAACTATGATAATTGATGATGAAAATAAATGATGTTCAATAAGATGTACTTGTGTTTACTAACTGTTTATTCAGTTAAACATGAATGTTTAACTGTAGGCCTACATAAGCTCCAAACAGCGATTTCATAGTTGCTTTTGATGTACGTACATACAGAAAATGCTGCTTCTCAATGCCAAGTTCACAGAGCCCTGACGGTGTGTTAAACATTTAGTATGTTTACATGGGCAACAATACTTTAATATGATTTTGATATGATTAAAACAAAACTCTGATTAAGAGTCTACCATGTAAACAGCGATTTTTGATTATCTTAATGCGACTAAAGTCATAACTGAACTAAACAGAAATGGAATTAAGACATGTGTAGTATGCATATATTAGTGGCATTACTGAAGTAAACACTGCAATCAAACTATTACCGTCATGTAGGACTTTTCGCCATATTTTCCGACAAGATTCAAGACACAGGCGGCTGTCAGTAAAGGACCACACACAAAACATACACACACAAAACACGCACACACACGCACACACACAGCGCGAAATGCGGAAGTTTTTTTTTTTACGTTTGGCGAGCGTTATTACATTCTATAACACTCTCACCAGTCCTTGCTCCTTATTGCGTCTAATACTCCAGTTTGTCATGGAGCCATGAATGAAATATTCATTAGCTAAAGTGAAACTGCCAAACTGCAGTTAAAGTCAGGCATCCTGCTGATTTGATTCAGAAGGGCACTTTTTTGTCAGACGGCTCACCGATCAGGTATACATCCGCGCTAAAATATCAAGGTGAAAGTCATCATAGCTTGCGTAGAATAGACCCAGCTTCCAACCCAACTTTGAGAATAGATTAACGGCGATATTTTTTTTATGGCGCGATAAGAGTCATAAGAGTTAACGCAGCACGTTAATGCCGATAACGGCTCAGCACTAATTAATACTGTCAAAAAGTTGAAAAATCATATTTTATTTCATCTGGAGTTATATTTATAGCTTCATTCTAATTTTAAAGGAAATATTATAACAAGGTTTTTCCTTTTTCATTTTTAATTCAATTTGACATTTTCTTTGAATTTTAGGAATTTGATCATTCAATGCAAACATACAGACTTTTCTACTTTTCAAACTTAATATTAATGTCGTTCCTATAATAAATTATGCGGTCATGATTTTGTGTTTTTATTTTTTCTTGCATTTAAAAAAAAAATCGGACATTTCTACTTTATAATAAATGTAATTTATTGCTTTAAAATGGTTTGAGAAGTTTAATAAAACAAAATATTTTTTTTAGATACAAAGTCAGTGATGTATCGATGGAGTTGCTCTTCAGTGTTTGAACTTTCAGCAGTGAAATTTAAACTACACTGAACTGAATTTTAACTCTGAAATCTGGACTTTACAAGAACTTTTATGTTAAGCGGCTTTAACACAATCTACTTTGTAAAAGTGCTATAGAAATAAACTTGAATTGAATTGATGTTCACATTACATCTAAATTAAAATACATTTTTAAATGGGTTTATAATGTCTATAATTTAAATTAAGGGCAATAAAATTAAATTAAAAGAGTAGTTCCTATAATATTAAATTATTTTGTCTTATTTTCAATTGTTTCTTACATTTAAAAAATCTGACAATTCTACTTTATAATAAATGTATTTTTATTGCTTTAAAATTGTTTGAATTTTTTTTTATCTCAGTGATGTTAATAATATAATAATTAACAATATTTTAAATGTCATTCCTATAATAAAAAAATTATGTTTTCATACTTTTGTAAAGCATTTTTTTTATTATTCAATCTCAGTAATGTTCACATTACATCTCAATTTAAATACATTTTAAATGGGTTTATAGTGTCCATAATTTAAATTTAGGGCAATAAAATAAAATAAATTCCTATAATATTAAATTATTTTGTCTTATTTTGTATTTTCTATTATTTCTTACATTTTAAAAATCTGACATTTATACATTGTAATGCCTGTATTTTTATTGCTTTAAAATGGTTTGAGAATTTTAATATAAGAAAAATTACATTACATCTAAAATACATTTTGTATTAATCAAAATACATTTTTGAATTATAATGTCATTCATTTAAATTTATGTCCATAAAATAAAAAAAATAATAATTATCATCTTAAATTCATCACTGCATCTATAATTAATTTACACTCAAAAATGTTTGTTCAAACTACTTATTTAAAATAAGCTAAAACTACACAATTTTGAGTTTTTTGGGACAACTTCAATGGGTTTATAATGTCAATAATTTGAATTTAGGGCAATAAAATAAAATAAATGTATAATCTTAAATTAAATTTTTAAGACAGCTTTATGGGTTTTTATTTTGTATTTTTTTTTTATTTTGTAATGTCAATTTATGGCCATAATTTTTTTTTAATTGACATCTTAAATTCACCACTGCATCTATAATTAATATACACTCAAAAAAAATGACATTTGACAGATGTTTGTTCAAACTATGTATTTAAAATAAGCTGAAACTACACTACAAACTAAAAAAAAAATCTTGAGTTTTTTGGAACAACTTAATTGATTTATGTTCAATCCACTTAAATTTGTATAAAACTAATAATTTAACTTAATTCCTTTATGTTGTCTCAACACAAAGCAATTAAGTTAACATAACAAATTTAACTGGATTGAATGTGAAACAATTAAGTTGTCCCAAAAATATCTCAGTAATTTTGTTGTTTCAGCTCATTTTAAATAGGTTGATTGAACAAATAATTTTTCTAAATAATCTCTTACAGTGTAGTAGTCTTGAAAAAGTACTCAAAAAAAAAAAAAATCTTGTCTTGTGTTTAGCGGATCAAAGCCGTGGCGGCGCCGGTTAAAGGAGGCGCGAGCTCCCGTCCAAAGGAGTACAGCCTGAAGAACAGCGAGCTGCTTCACCCGCTGGACCCCAACGGCATCCACGCCTTCAGCAAACACACACACACCATCGTAGAAACTACTATGTGAGACTCTCTAAGAGAGACTGGTGTTATTTTTCCTCCTCTGTCCTCTCCTATGGGAGATCCTGCTTACCTGTGTCGCCCCCCTCCCTCTCTCTCTGCACTAGTGTGTTTTTACCAAATTATCTTATACTGATATATCTTTTTTGCCATGTAGGATTTGTATTCTGATTGTAATCACTGGTATTAGCATTAATGCTGATATTGTAATAACCTGATGTGAGCTTTAGCCATTTGAGGCGGTTTGTTTAATCTGTAGTGCTATGTTTTTTACATTTAACCACGTCCTGACCAGGTGCAACATGAGATTTACTGCTCGTATTGCTGCTTTATTATTTTTCATCATATCGAGCAGGGTTTTGGATGCTATGAGATCATTTTCTTAAAGTTCTGGTTCTGTCACTGACCACAGTGAAATGCTAATGGTCCAAAATTGTGTTTAGATGTACAGTTGAGGTGAGAATTATTAGAATTATTATTATTTTATATTTTACTGTTTAATATTAGGATTATTACTATTATTTGTTTAATGGAGATTTTTTTCCAGCACATTTCTAAACATGATAGTTTTAATAACTAATCTCTAATAACTGATTTATTTTATCTTTGCCATGATGACAGTAAATCATATTTTATTAGGCAGGTTAGGGTGTATTAGGCAAGTCATTGTATAATGATAGTTTGTTCTGTAGACTATTGAAAAAAAATACTGCTTAAGGGGGCTTATAATTTTGACCCTAAAATAGTAAAAAAAAAATACAACCTGCTTTTATTCTAGCCAAAATAAAACAAATAAGACTTTCTCCAGATAAAACAATTTTATAGGAAATACTGTGAAACATTCCTTGCTCTGTTAAACATCCTTTGCAGTGTAAAACTTTAAGACCCTTTTAAGACCACGAAGATAGAAATTTCAGACTTGTATGGGGCTAGACGCTTGGATTTTTTGACCCAGCAGAAAAAAAAGTGATATTTTTAACATTGTTAATGTTAAATAATGTGTCAAAACAAGCAGACGTTGGTTGTATACATACGTTTTTGTTCAACATAACTTTAAAAGAATGTTTGCACAACAGACTACAGTTATAATATTAGTTATACGTAGTTTTGTTAAAAGTTTTATTGAGATGTGTTGATGGTGATCGGATCTATGTTGGATCAATTGGGTAACTTTACATAAACAAAGGAAAATTAAGACCTGTTTAAAATTAATTAAGACTATTTCAGTGAATTTAAGACTTTTTAAGGCGTAAAATTGTGTTTAAGACTCTTTAGGACCCCGTAGACACCCTGATTTGGGAAATATTTGAAAAGAAACAAAAATCACATAAAGGCTACTAATTTTCACTTCAACTGTACATCAAAAAATTTTAAATTATGTTGTATGAAGAATGGGAACATTGCTTAAACAATCAGCAAATAAAACACTGTTTCCATCTCGTGTTTAAGAAAACAAAATCATCACTTCCTGCAAAAACGGCACAAATTACTAAGAGTTCCGTATATCAGTTTTTATGCCTCATTTCCACTGAGTTGTACCGTACAGTACGGTTCGGTATGGGTCACTTTTATCAGGCTTGTGTCTCCACTGCCAAGTGGTACCAATGGTACCCTTACCCTAAACTTACATTTAGACCTTATTTGGGTTCATAAACTATACAAAATATATAGAGTCAGTACAAACCTCTCATCTTCACAAGCACATGTAACGTTATCCTCTTGTTAGAAAGTAGTTTAAGTATTCCGAGTTCATAATAGTCCAAAAGGTGATGATAATAGTAAACATGGCAGTTTCGTCATCTTTTAGGTTGCTGAAAGAATCATTTGCTCCTTTTTATCTGAGCTTCCCTCTCACGTTTGTCCATTTCTGAAAGGATCGGATGTCAGAAGCACTTAATCACGTGCATGTCCTCATCATCAGCTCAAGTTCATTATTTCAAATCAGCAAGCGCACACAAATCTCCAGAGAAAAGGAAACCACCCTCACTTTTAGACGGCCTTGTAAAACAACAACAGGACATGCGGCAGATTCTGCTGCTCTTCTTCTTGGCTTTGTAGCTGTTTATCCAAACGACAAAAAGGTTTGTTTGAGCTCGAGGCGACCATGGCTCGTTATTATATGTATATATTATTACGGTGTAATGTCTCGCTGTGTATTTAAAAATGGCGCTTCCTTTATTTTCATTCTCTTGGCTTGTGCACGAGCTAGTGACGTATCTCTGTAAACCAATAGCGTTCAGCTGGGCGCCTTGCTCTGCCTTTTGGGACCCTTTTGTCATGCTAGGTATCCTTTGAAAAGGGTACCCAAAAAGTGGTATATATCGTTCGCTTTTTGGTACCTTTTGACATTGGAAACGGCCATAAAAGCTGTGCCGTACTGTACCACTCAGTGGAAACGAGGCACAACAAAATCTCATTGCTCCAAAAATCTTGCATGAATGAATGAATCTTGACATTCTGTAAGGACTTTTATCGTAGAAATCTTGTAGCGCCTGGTTGGGATTGAATTCATCAGCAGAGAGAGCGAGTTTTCGCTTGATTTTTTTAGGACAATACTTAACAGCAGCGAACTAAATGTGACATTTAGCGACATTATGACGTCCGTCAGTGCTTGTGGCAGTAAATCTTGTACGATGAGGTTCTTAAATGTTCTTTGTCTTGAAGAAAAATGAATGTACCTCCGCAGTGAGCGGACGCTGTGCACAGACATACACACTCACACTTATACTGTAAGACATAAGCATACTTTAACACTCTGTCCTTTCAGTCTGTCCTTGAACTATAGTGATAACTGCCATTGCACACACATGGAGCCACTTTAACACTGCAGGCAGCTGTGTTCGCTAAGTTTCAGTTGATGCACTAATATAAGCGTCATTCACTGTAAGACGATCCGAGAGCTGATGGTTATCAACACCACACAGAGCCGTTCGGCAGCACTTTATTAGCTGATCATGTACATCGGGGTCTAAAGAAGTCTGAATACCTACATTATTTTTTTTTTTTTATCTCTTTAAAGAAAAAGCTTCCCCTCTATAATAAATCTGTTGAAAAAGGAATCTAGTCAGGGAATTTGTACTTTTTTAAAAATAAAATACATTTACAGATAATATTTTAACTCATTTAGTATATTAAGAATTAATATGTTTAAAAAAAAAAAACAAATGCAATTTTAAATCAATGTGTATTCCCTTGGATTAAATTGTATTTTAGTTTAGTTTTTTTTTTTTTTTGGAAATTTGAAGTTTTTTATTTTAATTATTTATTTAGATTTTTGATTTCCAATTTAAGAAAATACATTTATTATCACATATGTATATATATGAGCAATATCACACTCGTAGCAGTGCGATGTGGCCTGGTGGGAGGCGAGCGTTGGCTCGAGGCCAAGTGCCTAAGTGTCCCACCAGTGATGATATACAGCCACATCGCACTGCTACGAGTGTGATATTGTTTTTATACAACAGTTTGATTGCATAATCGTGTATATAAAAAGAAAATCAAACACAGAGTGTCAAAAATCCTTTTGTACAAGGAACTACTTTCCCACGCCATTCTTTCACATCTGCAAATAACATCTGAACAGAAGAAACGGTTGCTCATTCACCAACAACGACACTTTAGAGCTAGTGTGTGAATGATTCTCTAGCGTAATACCTAGTGATGACAAAACAAGTTATTTTGCTCACATTTTAAAATTAAGGCCAAGTCTAAGGCTAAACGGCATGAAATGCCATCAGTCTACAGAGATTTCCCAGTATTTCTCTGTTGCAATCGGATCACAAAAATTAACCCCAAATAAAGCCAAAGCAAAGCAAACACTAGCAGATTACTATGGTATAAATACAGCACTACAACATACAAAATAGAGAGATTGACTTAGAATGTCACTTACCTGTTTTATAATGATTTGTTCAGCTGTAGGTAGAATTTTTTTGCTGAGTTTTTCCTCCCTTAAGGACTAATTAAGGTCTATGTCGCCATCTTGTGGCGAAATGTCAAGTCTCTTTGCTCTGCTCAATATGACAGACTGATGGCCGCCGACATGAAGAATCTTCAAAATTATAAATATTTAAAATAGGCACTATCCTTATTAATAAACTAAAAATTGTGTTGTCCAACTGCTGCAATATTTGTCAAACTCTAGTGAGTTTATTGATCTGCTGTCCTTCTGTGGACGGAGTAATGCACAAGGGTGAGGAGGCTGTAGGAGTGCTGTTATTGCAGAATATCGCATGGCTATCAGCCAATCAGGTTCGAGAACCAGACAGAACTGTTGTAAAAAAATTTAAAATATTTTTATATTTATTTTATATTGTTTTTTTATTTTTTTAATTTTATTTTATTTCTTTAAGAAAATACATTTATCAATCATATTAAAATTAATTTGGCACAGTAAACAGATACAGTTTTCCAAAAGAAAATTTTTATTTGAGAATTTTAAGTTTATTTGAAAAAAATACATTTAATTTCGTTTGTTTTAGTTTTGATTCAATGTGAATGCTGCTGAAATATGCATATATTGACTTTTATCATATTGTTTTCAATATGAATTTAGAGGGAAAGCTGACATGAACAAAACCTTGTGCTTCGATGGACCGTCTGTACAAAGAGTCGCATGATCAACGTCACTAATTTACTTACATTCGATTAGTGACCTACAAATAGCAAAGAATTGTGATGAATTTTAAATTGGATTTTGATTCCCACGCACTTCAGACTTGTGGAGCCCGCAGTAAATCGCATGATTCAGCACAGCCGAACCGCTCCACACCATAAAACCATCAGCTTTCAGAATGAACGCATGAAACCTGGCCTTTACGTCTTTGCACAGAGACACTGCCACTTCCCTCTCTGGTCTAAGAATGAGATTGTGCAATTGTCTCGAGCCTTAAATCCTCTAAATATTCCAGCTAATCACCAACAGCAAAGAACTGCCCCTAAAATATACCTCTGTGTTTTTTACCTTTGACTGCCCAATTCTCCATACACACCATCCCATCCCCTTCAGATCCTCTAGAATTATTTTAAACCTTAATGTCCTAATTCACCCAATCTTGAGCTAAACGTTCACTCAGCAAGTGTTTGCTCATTTGTAGTCTTTTCATTTATCTAAAGATTTGCCTTTTTGTATTTAACCATTTTATACTGTACCTAATGTGATTGGTCATTTGCCTATAATTTTCTGAATGTGTTCAGAAATTTATATTTAAATGTTGATTAGTTGTTCAGGCTAAATGCAACTTGCGGTGTGCAATATTTGTAAGCGACTGGCTTTGTCCATTTTTATATAATTTCAGCTGGAAAATACTGTAATATTATATGAAAACAAGAAATTCAAGATAAAACTTTTTCCATTCACATTTTTGCTGTAAAAGGTAACATGATTAAAAACAAACAAAAAAAATTATTGTAAACCAAAGTAGTTTTGTGACAGACACCATTTTAGATGCATATTGCATCTTTCAGACTAAATAAAATGTCCAATCTTGGGTGTGTGTTGTGTGAAGTCTGTTCAAAATTGTGTGGATATCTGATTCCTGATGTTCTATTATGGAGGCCGATGGTCGGGTTTCAATAGAAATGCTCCTTTTCATAATCTAATTTTAAAAACAACAACAGCAAGACCACCCAGCTGGCACAGGACATCAACATGACATCAGATTGTCATTGTACCCTAATGCCATGGGACGTTGCATTTTGTTTGAAAATGAAAATCGGGTTGACGTCAGAACCCAACGTCAGGCTAACGTCATTGTCCAACGTCGGGTAGACGTTGCATTTTGGTTACTTTCCAACACAACCTAAATACAACCAAATATCAACGTCTTCGTGATTGTAAATCATTGCGATCAATTCAACAAGTTTAAAGAAATACGAAGGAAAACACAACAAATATGAGTAAAATGAAACAAAACCAAAACAAATATAAGTAAAACGAACAAAAATAACACAACTAGCATATTATGTATTGGAAACAATTACCACAACTAGCATAATATAATACAATTGAGCAAGTCTGCCTTTTAATAGCGTGTTTACATTATAGGCCTACCTGAGGATTGCATAAGGGTTAAACGAACTACTGACTACATGCTTCTTGGACAGCTACCAAAAATATTAACAATTAAAATGGCATTTTTACCTTATTTACTCACCTGAGGCAGAGAAAGTTGCATATCTGAAGCCGCCTTTCCACTGCACACGACATTTGGACGCGACTGTCGGAATACTCCCCCTTGTCACCGCAGTCAAGTGAGCCACCACATGAGAACAACCGGTCAAGCTAGCCGCCTCATGTATTTTAATGCACTTCTGTTTGAGGAATTACGGTACAGAAGCTAGGGCAGCCAAAACCCTCACAAAGACATATATTTCAGTGGTTATTGGCTAAATGTGTCTGGTAAAAAGAAACAAATGCATTAATTAAAATCAAAAATGTACTTTTTAAAATAAATATGAAAATTTAGAACATTGAATATTTTATTGCAGAGTTTTGGAGTTTTGCAAAAGTCTGCCAAAATAATTTAACACTGATCGAATTCATGCTTTTTTCACTGATAATAATAATTTCTTTAGAGTTGACATGACATTTCTGCTAATTTACAAGGTAAAAACATGAAGTCTGCAAAAACACATCTGTTTTTTTTCTACTGCTATTGCTGAGAATTTGCTGCCATAGTTGACATGAAATATTCAATTAATTCTATTTCAGGATGAACTTGACTCAATTTCCATGCCAAAGTGATTGGCATGTACAGCTGAATATGGCAGGAAAATAAAGGCAAAGTCTGCAAGAATACATTACTGATCATTTCCTGCTTTTTCTACATGCACTAATAAAGTTTCTTCAGAGTTGACGAGACATTTTCAATAAATTCTAATTCAGGATGACCTTGACTCTTTCCATGGGAAATTTCATTGGCATTTACAGCTCAATTTGGCAGAAAAATGAAGATAAAGTTTGAAGAAGTACATTACATCACTGATCCTTTCTTGCCTTTTCTACTGCTATAACTAAAATTCCTTCAGAGTTGACATGAAATATTCAATAAATTCTCATTTAGGATGACCTTGACTCTTTACATACCAACTTTCATATAGAATTACAGCTGAATTTGGCAGAAAAATGAAGATAAAGTATGGAGAAGTACATTACATCGCTGATCATTTCTTGCTTTTTCTACTGCTATAACTAAAATTCCTTCAGAGTTGACATGAAATATTCAATAAATTCTCATTTAGGATGACCTTGACTCTTTACATACCAACTTTCATATAGAATTACAGCTGAATTTGGCAGAAAAATGAAGATAAAGTATGGAGAAGTACATTACATCGCTGATCATTTCTTGCTTTTTCTACTGCTATAACTAAAATTCCTTTAGAGTTGACATGAAATATTCAACAAATTCTCATTTAGGATGACCTTGACTCTTTACATACCAACTTTCATATAGAATTACAGCTGAATTTGGCAGAAAAATGAAGATAAAGTATGGAGAAGTACATTACATCGCTGATCATTTCTTGCTTTTTCTACTGCTATAACTAAAATTCCTTCAGAGTTGACATGAAATATTCAATAAATTCTCATTTAGGATGACCTTGACTCTTTACATACCAACTTTCATATAGAATTACAGCTGAATTTGGCAGAAAAATGAAGATAAAGTATGGAGAAGTACATTACATCGCTGATCATTTCTTGCTTTTTCTACTGCTATAACTAAAATTCCTTCAGAGTTGACATGAAATATTCAATAAATTCTCATTTAGGATGACCTTGACTCTTTACATACCAACTTTCATATAGAATTACAGCTGAATTTGGCAGAAAAATGAAGATAAAGTATGGAGAAGTACATTACATCGCTGATCATTTCTTGCTTTTTCTACTGCTATAACTAAAATTCCTTTAGAGTTGACATGAAATATTCAACAAATTCTCATTTAGGATGACCTTGACTCTTTACATACCAACTTTCATATAGAATTACTGCTGAATTTGGCAGAAAAATAAAGGCAAAGTCTGCAAGAATACATTACATCACTGATCATTTCTTGCCTTTTCTACTGCTATAACTAAAATTCCTTCAGAGTTGACATGAAATATTCAATAAATTCTCATTTAGGATGACCTTGACTCTTTACATACCAACTTTCATGTCGAATTACTGCTGAATAGAGCAGAAAAATGAAGGCAAAGTCTGCAAGATTACATTACATCACTGATCATTTCTTGCTTTTTCTACTGCTATAACTAAAATTCCTTCAGAGTTGACATGAAATATTCAATAAATTCTTATTTAGGAGGACACTGACTCTTTACATACCAACTTTCATATAGAATTACAGCTGAATTTGGCAGAAAAATGAAGATAAAGTATGGAGAAGTACATTACATCACTGATCATTTCTTGCTTTTTCTACTGCGATAACTAAAATTCCTTCTGAGTTGACATGAATTATTCAACAAATTCTCATTTAGGAGGACACTGACTCTTTACATACCAACTTTCATATAGAATTACTGCTGAATTTGGCAGAAAAATAAAGGCAAAGTCTGCAAAAAATTACATCACTGATCATTTCTTGCTTTTTCTACTGCGATAACTAAAATTCCGTCAGAGTTGACATGAAATATTCAACAAATTCTCATTTAGGAGGACACTGACTCTTTACATACCAACTTTCATATAGAATTACAGCTGAATTTGGCAGACAAATGAAGATAAAGTATGGAGAAGTACATTACATCACTGATCCTTTCTTGCTTTTTCTACTGCTATAACTAAAATTTCTTCACATAGAGTTGACATAAAATACTGTTTGTAATGAATTCTAATTCAGCATGACATTGACTTTTTGCATGCCAACTTTCATTGGCATTTACAGCTGAATTTGGCAAAGTAAAGTGTAAAGTCTGCAAAAGTGCATTTTATCACTGAACATCTCGTGCATTTCTACCTGTACTATTAACATTTTTTAGAGTTGACATGCAGTTTTCAATTAATTCTAATTCAGGATGACATTGACTCTTTCCATGGCATTTTTCTTTTGTTTAGATTTACATTTACAGCATTTACAGCTGAGTTTGGCAGAAGAATAAAGTATGCAAAAAAACATTATGCAGAGGGAAAAAAGATTTATCCAAAACCAATGTTAACCAACTTAAAATGCAAGTTCAGTCATTAGGCCAAAATCATTTACTATGAAGTGAAAAATCTATTATCTGAAGCTTGTGGAAATTCGCTTCGGAATGTTTTAATTTAAACAGTACACTGTAGACTGTAGCCAATATTCTTTTAGGCATATATGCACAATTTCCAGTGTTTTGAGTATAATGTTAAAAGTAATTTTTAAAAAATAAAAGTAATCACTTTTGCAAAATTAAATTTCTGAAACCAAATGTAATTTTTAGACAATAAATAAATCATATGTCAATGTACAGCCATATGTCTTATTTGAATCTAGACTATATAAAAGTAAATGTTATTGTAAGTGGTTTTTATTTTGTTAACGATATAGAAAAAAATATGAAAGATTCTTAATAATATTATAAAAAAGTAAATATCATTCATTCATTCATTCATCCATTTTACTTCGGCTTAGTCCCTGACTAATCAGGGGTCGCCACAGAAAGGAAATATCTTTCAATGTAAATTAGGTAGGCTAAGAAAAAAATAAACCAATGTAAGCAAATAAGCTATTAGTTTGCATAACATTTAATTGAAAAAATAAAATGATTGTAGACTAGGGCATTAGGTGGCGCAGTGGGTAGCATGATTATCTCACAGTAAGAAGGTCGCTGGTTCAAGCCTAGGCTGGCTCAGTTGGCATTTCTGTGTGGAGTTTGCATGTTCTCCCTGTGTTTTTGTGGGTTTCCTCTGGGTGCTCCAGTTTCCCCCACAAGTCCAAAGACATGCTATAGGGGAATTGGGTAAGCTAAATTGGCCGTAGTGTATGTGTGATTGGGTGTGTATGGGTATTTCCCAGTAATGGGTTGCAGCTGGAAGGGCATCCACTGCGTAAAACATGTGCTGGATAAGTTGGCGGTTCATTCCGCTGTGGCGACCCCGGATTAATAAAGGGACTAAGCCAAAAAGAAACTGAATGAAGAATATGAAATTAGGTGTGTTGTCATGTATTTTAAGATACTTTATATAAAATGTTTACCATAAACCCGTCTGAAACTTGAAATGGACAGAATCTTATTTTTAATACAGTATTTATCAAAAACATCATGTTAATGCCAAAGAAGAAAAAAAGTTATGTTATGATCAGTGATGCATGTTGGCAGTCAAGGTCATTCTGAAGAATAAATAGTTGAACAATTCTACAATTGCATACATTATCTTCATTTTTCTGCAAAATTGAGCGGTAATCCCAATGAACTTTGGCATAGATAGAGTCAAGGTCATCCTGAACTAGAAGTTCTTGAAAACTGCATGTCAACTCTAACAGAATTTTAATAGTACAGGTAGAAAAAAGCAGATGATCAGTGATGTTATGTATTCTTGCAGACTTTGCCTTCATTTTTCTGCCAAATTCAGCAGTAATTCTATATGAAAGTTGGTATGTAAAGAGCCAAGGTCATCCTAAATGAGAATTTGTTGAATATTTCATGTCAACTCAGAAGAAATTTTAGTTATAGCAGTAGAAAAAGCAAGAAATGATCAGTGATGTAATGTATTCTTGCAGACTTTGCCTTCATTTTTCTGCTCTATTCAGCTGCAATTCTATATGAAAGTTGGTATGTAAAGAGTCAGTGTCCTCCTAAATGAGAATTTGTTGAATATTTCATGTCAACTCAGAAGGAATTTTAGTTATAGCAGTAGAAAAAGCAAGAAATGATCAGTGATGTAATGTACTACTCCATACTTTATCTTAATTTTTCTGCCAAATTCAGCTGTAAATCACTAAGAATGTTGGCATGGAGAGAGTCAGGGGCATACTGAATTAGAATTGATTGGATTTTTTTTTTGTCAACTCTAACAGAATTTTAATAGTACAGGTATAAAAAGCAGAAGATGATCAGTGATGTAATGTACTTCTCCATACTTTAGCTTCATTTTTCTGCCAAATTCAGCTGTAATTCTATATGAAAGTTGGTATGTAAAGAGTCAAGGTCATCCTAAATGAGAATTTATTGAATATTTCATGTCAACTCAGAAGGAATTTTAGTTATCGCAGTAGAAAAAGCAAGAAATGATCAGCGATGTAATGTACTTCTCCATACTTTAGCTTCATTTTTCTGCCAAATTCAGCTGTAAATCACTAAGAATGTTGGCATGGAGAGAGTCAGGGGCATACTGAATTAGAATTGATTGGATTTTTTTTTTGTCAACTCTAACAGAATTTTAATAGTACAGGTATAAAAAGCAGAAGATGATCAGTGATGTAATGTACTTCTCCATACTTTAGCTTCATTTTTCTGCCAAATTCAGCTGTAATTCTATATGAAAGTTGGTATGTAAAGAGTCAAGGTCATCCTAAATGAGAATTTATTGAATATTTCATGTCAACTCAGAAGGAATTTTAGTTATCGCAGTAGAAAAAGCAAGAAATGATCAGCGATGTAATGTACTTCTCCATACTTTAGCTTCATTTTTCTGCTCTATTCAGCAGTAATTCTATATGAAAGTTGGTATGTAAAGAGTCAGTGTCCTCCTTAATGAGAATTTATTGAATATTTCATGTCAACTCTGAAGGAATTTTAGTTATAGCAGTAGAAAAGGCAAGAAATGATCAGTGATGTAATGTATTCTTGCAGACTTTGCCTTCATTTTTCTGCCAAATTCAGCTGTAATTCTATATGAAAGTTGGTATGTAAAGAGTCAAGGTCATCCTAAATGAGAATTTATTGAATATTTCATGTCAACTCTGAAGGAATTTTAGTTATAGCAGTAGAAAAGGCAAGAAAGGATCAGTGATGTAATGTACTTCTTCAAACTTTATCTTCATTTTTCTGCCAAATTGAGCTGTAAATGCCAATGAAATTTCCCATGGAAAGAGTCAAGGTCATCCTGAATTAGAATTTATTGAAAATGTCTCGTCAACTCTGAAGAAACTTTATTAGTGCATGTAGAAAAAGCAGGAAATGATCAGTAATGTATTCTTGCAGACTTTGCCTTTATTTTCCTGCCATATTCAGCTGTACATGCCAATCACTTTGGCATGGAAATTGAGTCAAGTTCGTCCTGAAATAGAATTAATTGAATATTTCATGTCAACTATGGCAGCAAATTCTCAGCAATAGCAGTAGAAAAAAAACAGATGTGTTTTTGCAGACTTCATGTTTTTACCTTGTAAATTAGCAGAAATGTCATGTCAACTCTAAAGAAATTATTATTATCAGTGAAAAAAGCATGAATTCGATCAGTGTTAAATTATTTTGGCAGACTTTTGCAAAACTCCAAAATTTTGCAATAAAATATTCAATGTTCTAAATTTTCATATTTATTTTAAAAAGTACATTTTTGATTTTAATTAATGCATTTGTTTCTTTTTACCAGACACATTTAGCCAATAACCACTGAAATATATGTCTTTGTGAGGGTTTTGGCTGCCCTAGCTTCTGTACCGTAATTGCTCAAACAGAAGTGCATTAAAATACATGAGGCGGCTAGCTTGACCGGTTGTTCTCATGTGGTGGCTCACTTGACTGCGGTCCCTTGTCGCACAGTATTTTCAGGTTTAACGTTCACCATGAGAGAGAAGCTGTTCTCGCAGTGTCCGAAATAAAGGAGTGCAATAGCAAGAGCCTTTATTCTCTCTGTGCGTTCACAGTGGCTGAATGAATGAATTAATGAATGAATGAATGAATGAATGAATGAATGAACGAACGAATGAATACTAGAAACTCATAGACTGCTAGAAACATTGGAGGGAATGTGGAGACAACATTAAAAATGTATATTTTTATTACTTACATTTTTGAATAGAAATGTTTTTTTAATGTAGACTTTTTCTAATTTAAAAAATAACCAAAAAAAAAAACTCGCGCACATCTCGCGCGCACGGACCTGCTGGAATACATCACATCCGGTCGGCCGGTCGCATACGGTCTATTCGCAGGAGTTCAAATATTTCAACGGATCTGCAGCTTAATTCGGATCCGAATTTTCCGCATACGGAGATGATCGCAACTCTACGCAGCTCCCTGACTACTCTCCATTGGAAATGAATGATTTCCGATCTGTCGCTTGTCGTGTGCAATGGAAAGGAGGCTTGATACCTGCGAATGCGATACAGGAAGACTTGATTCAAGATTCATTCAGACTGGATAACTGAACCTACTCGATACTGCAATCGTATCACTTCAGTTCACGAATGAATTAGAGCATATTCACGTTTATTATTCAAAACCTACTGATACAGTCTATTTGGAAAGCCGAGGCTCGTCGTTACTGATCAAGTCTGGGAGTTCATTCAAGATTAATTTTGACCTAATCAAATGATTCGTCTAGAATTCTGCAGAAGAAGTGAGTCGAGTTCACTAATTAATTCCCTTAAAATGAATCAAACAAATGATTCATGATGAATGGAACATCACTGCACTCTTTTTCACGGTGTATTGGAGCAAAACAATAATTGATTGCCATAAATAGTAAGCTAAACCTGAATTTAAAATACTCCATAAAAAATAAAATACACACTAAGATAAAGTTAATTAAACAATCCACCATTGCCAGCATTAATACTTATAAAATATTTGACTAATATCTTTTTTGGAGATGCTGTAACCTAAAACTAGAACTAACATGCTTAAATCTCCCTATGTATTTACAATAATCTCAGAATTAAATTAGTCAACACTGTGTCACGATCTATCATTGTTGGAGATCAAAATAGTGTCCTTATTCGACTTCAGCATGAAGCAGCTGTGCCTCCATCATCTCACAATCCCATTGACACTGCAGTTCATCTTAAATTCACACGCATGCATTAGACATCAGGTTTTCTCCACTCTGAATCCAGCCTTGGACTAAAATAGGAGCAGTGTCATGCGGCTCCAGAATCTGACAGAGCGGTGAGGTGTGGGACAGCTCATCTCCAGCCTGTGCCAACACTGTCTGCGCTATCAAAACCCTGAGCGCCGTCCTGACAGACACACAAGCTGGAACAACAAAAAGAGAAAGAAACACGCACACACACACACACACACACACATACACTCAAAAAACAACAGCAAATTTTTGCTGCTTGTTCGAACTAATGCTGGGTTCCACATGATTCCTTCAAGTTGTCTCAACACAAATCATTTACGTTAACTTAATAAATTTACAAATTTAAGTTGATTGAACATAAAACAATTAAGTTATCCCCCATAACCTCAAGAATTGTGTTGATTAAACAAGCAGCAGCAAAAAAATAAATAAATAAAAAATTTGGAGTGTGAAACAGCACAGTTCTGCAGATTTTTTTTTGGAGGGGGGAACAATTGTTTTGTTCAATCTACTTAAATTAGTTACATTAACTTAATGACACACAAGCTGGAACAACAGAGAGAGAAATACACACAGCCGGTGCATAAATACACAGTCGTTGTTTTTGTTTACTCCATGTAGTTCTGAGAGCGGAGTTGCATATTTTGATTTTCTCAGACACATCAAGGTAAGTGCATGAACGTCACTCTCACACACTTTACTCTGATGTTATAGGGGAATTACCAACCTACGTCACACTCAACGTCAACCGTGCATACCGGTTGCAAAAGACAAATAGCAAACATGTCAGTTTGTGCGGTAGGATGCCAAAATCGAAATGCCAAAACTTAAATTTTACTCGACAACATCTACCCACACTGCTTTTAATGCCAACCGCAGATGTCTTTGGCTAATAGCCATCAGAAGAGCTGAATGGAGTGAGGACCTAACTAAAAATGCTGGACTGAATCATACACATTACTCGTTTTTGATTGCAGCAATGATTTCAGCAAAAACAGTTCAATACGGTGAATTAAACTGTGGACACTGAATGCTTAGAATGAAATGTAATGTAAGTTCACATACCCTGTCATACAGGTGCAGTTTTCTGTCAGAATGCAGTTGTTTTGCTTCTTGATGATTACCCAGCCCTTGTATAGCTCCGTCTTCTTTCCTTGTCTTTGGCTAGGCAGAACCTCGGTTTTTAGCACTACAAAGTTTTGAATCTGATAATCATGGAACATTATTTCTTACACATGACCACACAGAACAACATTGTAGGCCTTTAGCCTCTCTTTGTAAAATCACTTGGAGTTTCAATGAGATAGTTATATATTTCGGGCTGGATGCTTGGCCATTTCGTCTTATCCGATATCCATCGGGAGGGTGATATTGCAAATGGACCTGTCAGACGAACGCCTCTCACTTTAACGTCAATTTTGCTGAATAACTGTGCTTATCACTGGGTGACAAGCTGTTATAATACACTGAAAGCATTATGTAAATAATATATATATATATATATATATATATATATATATATATATATATATATATATATAATATGTAATCAACATAACTTATCTCTAATACAACAACAAAGTCTGTACCACAGCGGATGTCATTCCCTCGCTTTTTTTTCTGCAACCTTGATGCACGGGCATCCTGAATGTTTACAAACCAGTAATTCTGATGTAAAACTGATGATCAACAGCAAAAATGACAAATTTTGCCTTTCCCAACAAGGAAAACCACCAACAATCAAGAATGCATGATGATATGCTGTCATGGTTTTGCAATCAAAAAATGTGGTTATAATGGAAGTCAGTAAGGCAAAAACAGCCATCAACAGTAAATTATGGAGGAAAAAATTTAAATCTTATGCTGCACAAAAACTAACAGTGCATCAAAGCCAATATTGTTACTAATCTTTCACATGTCCAAGACTGATAAAAGGTTTTTAAAAGTCCAGTCCACAACTACTTTTTATATTGAAAATACGTCATTTTGCATGTTTGTTTTCACCAAATCAGTGACATCATGTATGAATTTGGCAATTAAAGAGTTAAAATCCTGTAATTTTCTAACCAATTTAGTAGTTTCCATAAGGACGGAGGATGATTAACAGATTTATGCAAAAAAAAAAAAAAATATATATATATATATATATATATATATATATATATATATATATATATATATATATATATATTTATCTGATGCATACAGAAGCTGGAAGAACAGAGAGAAGCACACACACACACACAAAAGATGTTTGCTGCTTGTTCAAACTACTTATTTGAAATGAGCCAAAATAACAAGATTTTTGGGGGGAACGTAACTGTTTTATGTTCAATCTTCTTAAATTAGTTACATTAATTTATTAACACACAAGTTGGAACAACAGAAAGAGAAAACACACACACACACACACACGTTCATACACATAAAAAAAACGATTTTTGCTGCCTGTTCAAACTACTTATTTAAAATGAACTGAAAACAATTCTGGAGATTTTTGGGGGAGAACTTAACTGTTTTATGTTCATGCCACTTAAAAAAGTTACATTAACTTAATGACAAGCTGAAACAACACACACATACACACACACGTCCGTACACCAAAAAAGTTGTTTGCTGCTTGTTCAAACTACTTATATAAAATGAGCCGAAACAACACAATTCTAGAGATTTTTGGCAGGAACTTAATTATGTTCAATCTAACTGGTTACATTAACTTTATGAATTAGTGTTGGGACAACATGAATGAATTGTGTGGAACCCTGCATTTTATTACAGTGTATATCCCCGGTGGGCACTCACATAGACATAATGATGTTTCTACTATACAAACCATATATTCTCTCGCCTATACACTCAATAATATAGCACTTTGGTTGAACATGATTTAATCATGCACAGTGAATCCACATGATTACACCACATTATCTTAATAATGCTGGAAGATTTTAAACCAGCTTAAAATATGTGTTCATTTAACATCAAAACTTGAAGTTCAAATATAGAAATATCACAGGAGGGCTAACAATATTAACTTTAACTGCAAATGTATTTGTTTACTTGAGCTATTCTTGTTTTAACTATACGTATAATTGTTTGTTCATTATTTTTGCATTGGACAATGCTTTTAGCAATACTGTGCAAGTCTTGCCATTATTTTTGTTTTGATTTGTGAGAAAGAGGGAAGACACGGTGGCTCAGTGGTTAGCACTGCATGTTTGCATGTTCTCCCCCTGTTGACATGGGTTTCCTCCGGGTGCTCCGGTTTCCCCCACAGTCCAAACACATGCGCTATAGGTGGATTGAAAAAACTAAATTGGCCGTAGTAGTGTGAATGAGAGTGTATGGATGTTTCCCAGTACTGGGTTGCAGATGAAAGGGCATCTGCTGTGTAAAACATGCTGGATAAGTTGGCAGTTCATTCCGCTGTGGCAACCTCTGATGAATAAAGGGACTAAACCGAAGGAAAATGAATATGAGAACGACAGAGAGATCCCATACCGTCAGTTAGTTCATATATGAACCACACACACTCTGGTTATTATCCTTTATTTTCTTAAAAAACAAAAACCTGATCACTTCTTACCAAAGAGTATTAATCTCATTCCCAGCATCCTACTTATTTAACATCAAGGAACAGGGGGTTTCTACATTAAAATAGTGGGCAAGAAGGATCTTTTAAAAGTCACACTAAAAACAAGCTCCTTTAAAGGACTTTCCATTACTTAAAATCAATTCTTGGGGGCATAAAATCTTCATATATGACTTTACATTACACAAATAACATCACCGAACTGCATCACATGCACCTGAAACATTCATGTCAAGACGTCACTTTTTGAAGACGAACAAAAGATGTGCTTTCATCAGGGTTAAAAAAAATCGAATGTCAAAACAGTCATGGTTTTGATCTCAGAAATTGCATATAGACAGACAAACGCATGGCTTTGAGTTTCGTGTTCGGTAAAACCCACAGATCTGCTTCATCAAAGAGTGGCTGTTGACAGGACGAACTAAATGAGTGCGCCATTATTTAGAATACAAACAAAAGAGACTTGGATGGAGGTGAACATGATGATTTGTGTAACTAAGAGTGAGCATAACTCGTGTGCGTCTGTGTGAACTTGTTTTGTGGCTCGTTTGGAGTGAGGATCATCAAAAAACACATCGTGACAAACACATTGAACTTGGCTTGAGAATAATAAATAAATATCAATAAATAGATGTGTAATAAAAAAACACTAGTGCTAATGTGAGGGTGAGTGAGAGAACGTGATGGACGAAAAACAAACTTGTGCTCTGTGTTTCTCAGTTGTGGGAATCAGAGGTCAACTTTTCTTGGATTTTGTGCAGACAGTTGGGAAGCGTCCTGACAGTCTTTAGGTGGCCAGTCGTGCGCCTGAGCGAGAGGATTCCTGCTAATGACCAGCTGCAGATGCTCTCCGGCCTCCGTGATCAATGGCACAGCTAGACAGCAGTCAAAATCACGAGTCCGCGCATGATTGACCTGTAAAAAAAAGGTGGAAAAGTTAGAAAGTTTGAACTGTACTTGGGATAGTCTGACCAAAAATGAAAAATTGATGTTCATTTAAATCACGCTCAAGTCAAACAAGATTTTTTTAATAATTATTTTTTCACGGTTTTCACCTTTATTTAATAGGGCAGTAGAGAGTATTGACAGGGAAGCATGGGAGCAGAGAGAGGGGAAGGATCGGCACAGGGCCGCGAGGCGGAATTGAACTCGGGTCGCATGAGTCGACGCACTAACCACTACACCACTGGCTCTGACGTAGTTGAGGGTTTTTAACCTAGCTAAAACAGAGGGCAATGAAGTTACAGATTTTTTTTGTTAAAGTCTGCATGAACCAGAAACTGCAAATTTTTTTTTCATATTGTGATTGTGATGCTACATGAAAAACAGTGGGCGTGGCTTGTTTTTCTACTTCAAGCTGATTGGATGTTGTAAAGTAGGTATTTCATTCAGAAAGATTGGGAAATGGGTTTGGGGGGAGTTAATACAGCCTAACAGACTCCCCCTGCTGACCAGTTCTGTTTGTTGTCAAAGCTGACACCTGGAGGGGTGTGGTTAAGTATGTTAGCCACGCCCAATACCTCAGACAGATGCAATCTGAGAATTTAACTGAAAACTAACAGGAAGTGCATTTTCAGATTTAAGATAACAAGGGCACAGGGCGACGCGGTGGTGCAGTAGGTAGTGCTGTCGCCTCACAGAAAGAAGGTCGCTGGTTTGAGCCTTGGCTGGATCAGTTGGCATTTCTATGTGGAGTTTGCATGTTCACCCCGCGTTCGCGGTTCCCCCACAGTCCAAAGACATGCGGTACAGGCAAATTGAATAAGCTAAAATTGTCTGTAGTGTATGTGTGGGGATGAGAGTATGGGTGTTTCCCAGTGATGGGTTGCAGCTGGAAGGGCATCCACTGCGTGAAACATATGCTGGATAAATTGGCGGTTCATTCCGCTGAGGCGACCCCAAAGTACTAAAGGGACTTGGCCGAAAAGAAAATGAATGAATAACAGGGGCACACTATTTTCTTCCTCTTAATGACATGCACAGATGAATTGTTCACCAAAAAACCAGCAATGTGAGCTAACAAAATCACATGATTAGTTTTGATTTTATTTGTACTTCAATAATTATGCATTTCTTTTTTATTAAGCAGCATTAATTTCACTCTGCTTATCTCCAGTGAAAACTGATTGGATAAAATGCCCATAAACGTTTTTTTTTTACGCTCACCATATTGAGCGTATTGAGTCTAAAAAAGCGTGTGCAAAGCATGAGGTGTGTTGCTTCCATCACCATTTTCTCGCACTCCTGTGGCGTCTGTCATTGAAAGAACCATCGATTAGCAGAGGATGACAAACTGACAAGCCACTGCTGCAGCTCTGATACAAGTTTTACTTGAGCCCTGCTCACACTAAGATTTCAGCCACGATTTTGTCATCTGAGACAAATTTGGGAAATCCTAAAAGATTCCTGAAATCCTAGGCTGAAATCTATTTAGTTTATTTATTTCTAAAGCGCAATAAAACAACAGTTGCTGACCATTGTACTGTACAAACCTAAATGATCAAAAAGAGACAGCAACAGATAAAACAACACAGAATACCTCCAACATACCACACAGCATCCACGATAAAGAACAAGACAGCAGATAGCTACAATAGGATCAATTTCCCCCAATTTAAAAGCTTTTTCTAGGAGATGTAGTTTAAGTTTCCCTCTGAACAAAGATTCATTGGAAATTGTTCTAATGGACATAGGTAGCCGGTTCCTCATTTTAGGACCTACTACAGAGACAACTCAAGCTCCTTTCTTCTTCCATTTGGATCTGGGAGCTACTGGCATTTTCTGGTTTGATGACCTTATACATCTGCCAGATATTTTAACAGTAATAAGATTAGAGATAAGTCGGAGCCTAGCCGTTTGATACCTTAAAAACATGCATTATGATCTTTGATCGTTGGTTTAACATGCTAACGGTTAGCCGCTTACTGCCCGTTGCAATCAGATTTTTCCTCTGATGAAGTTCTGGCAGTGTCAGAAGATTTCAGACACTTTCCTGCAGTGTGACGACAGCTGAGACGAGCGTCAATCCAAGAACCAATAGAAGCTCTGAATCTGATGACGCAATCCATGCGACAATTTAAACGGCCGCAGGGAAAATGTCCGAAAGTTTTTCTTTCTGGTTTTATTATTGAGATGTGCCGTGCGCAAAATTGCAGCTACAGATTGTTTTCGTTTGCTGTGAGGAATCATTGGTAAAGTCTAGATCGGATATTCAGTCGGCCGGAAGTGCGATATGCACATTAATATATAAGCATTTTTTATGACGCTGTATAACAATAATTAATTTTACAGTACTGTGATGGTTGGGTTTAGGGTTGAGGTGGGAGTAGGCGTTAAAAATACAATTTATTGGGTAATTTAATAGATAACATAAATAATACTCACTACAACTACTGTTTTAACATTACTGTGACGGTTGGGTTTAGGGTTGGGGGTGGGAATAGGCGTTAAAAATACAATTTATTGTGTAATTTAATAGATAACATAAATAATACTCACTACAACTACTGTTTTAACGTTACTGTGACGGTTGGAGTTAGGGTTGGAGGTGGGAATAGGCATTAAAAATAAAATTTATTGGGTAATTTAATAGATAACATAAATAATACTCACTACAACTACTGTTTTTTCGTTACTGTGACGATTGGGTTTAGGGTTGGGGTGGGGGTAGACTTTAATAAAATACAACAAATGGGAAATTTATTAAATTATAGAAATAATTTTCGTTAACTTCCGGCCGCAAACGTATCCAATCTAGCAACAACTGGAATCATTTCAGAACGTGGCATAGTGAAAGCGTCACGAGTGGATGACATTAAACTCAGGGGGCAATTTCTTCCATGTTTGGCGCATCTTCATTGTCGTTCAGTTTGCCACAGCGGAATGAACCGCCAGTGTTTGGGTGCTTTGTTTATCTGAGGTAATTACCGTTTTAATGAAATGAGTCACATGACTCGCAGTGCACTTGCGGCATTCTGAAAAAGTTGAGATATTTTCAACTAGGTAACTATTTCTCCGTGCAAGCTGTACACCTCCATTTGAAATAACAAACTTGCACGCTCAAAAGATGTGATTGTGAACGGCCCCTTATTAGGTCAAAGATACAGTAAAAACATCAATATTGTGAAATTTTGTTTAAAACAAAACTCAGTATTTTTTTATTGAATATATTAATAATAATAATAATAATTATTATTATAACAATGTGTTACAATTGTTCACATGATCCTTCAGAAATTATTCTAATATGATCATTTGCACTGAAACATTTCTTATTATCATTAATATAGTAGGAAATTAATATTAAATTAATATTAATAAAACATTTTTGCTTAAAATTCTGTACGCAAACCACTTTTTTTCAGGATTCTATGATGTATATAACTTTATATATTTTTGTAATATCTTTATTGCCACATTTGGTGAATTAATCCATCATAAATTGGTCAGTTTTCACAGACAAGCCCTACTATCAAGGAAATTGGTATATAAGCAAATTCACCACACAATCATTTCATATGGAATAACAAGAATGTTTTATTTGAAAGCAAATCTTTATTTTATCAGAATTTGTTCAATAATGGTATTTTTTTAGTGAGGCAGTTAATTAACCCCTATGGATATTTCTTATCTTATACTGAATTTCTTCAAAAAATTTATTACCAGTTAAACCGAGAGAATTCACTATTGTTTTGGTCGCAATTCCAAAGAGTGTGGTTTTTCTTTTAACAAACTGTATTCCAGAAGGGATTAGCATAAGTTATCCTTGTGCTAACATTTTCATTGAAAGTATTGATGTTTTAAAACAACAGTGTAACAATAAGGTTATAAGGAATGCTCTCTGCTATCTGTCTCTACCTACAGCAAGATATTTTTGGCTTTCATTATTTGATATTTCTTGGGTTAAAGCTTGGAAGTGGACAAAAAAAGTTGTGCATAAAAAACTAAATTAAATAGTGTCTTACAAAATACTTGATAGAACTTATCCTGCTAAACATGTTTTGGAAAGAACAAACTTAATATTTCATATATGTGTGGTCAAAAAAAGGACCTATTTTGCATCTTTTTTTCTTTGGATTTACTCAAGACTATTTTGGAAAGATTTGGAATTGTTTATTAACAAAACAAATAGGATAAAATTGTTTATATGATGTACTATTATATTCTGACAATGAGAACTTGAACTGTAATAGACAACATATTTCGGATTTATGATATTTGCAAAATCCCATATAGATAAGAAAAAGTGGGCTCAATGTAAACCAAACATTCCCATTTTATGAATGACTTCTAATTATATGTAAATCTTTTAGAACAATCACAAAACAAAAAAGCACTGAAAATATGTAATGCTCTGAAAACATTTAATTTCATGTAAGTGTATATATATTTTATATTTTTCTCTTTCTGAAATATATTTGAAATGTAATACCTCTTGTTCTTGTGGCATTATCTAATTATTAATAATAATAATAATAATAAATAATAATACTCCATTATTGGTTGATGAAAGTTAAAAACAAAATCCTTCTGTCCTCCTTAAATGCAGTTAAATGAAAAGTTTCCAGCACACAGTTTATAAAAAGTGTGAGTAAATGTTGACATCTCCCATTTTTGGTGAACTGTCCTATTAAGAAAAGGTCAGGTAGGATCAAGCATCACCTGCAGAATCCGGTCATATGGACGTAACCCAGCCTGATCTGCAGGCCCATCCGGACGGATCATGTTCACATAAACACCCTTTTCCAGCAGACCGTCGGACACACTGAACCCAAAATCCCTGCTGTCGGCGTCCTTCTGAATGCCGATCTGATGGAGAAAAAAAAAAAAAAAAATCAGGCCATCAAAAGCAAGAGTTCGAGACGTGATAACAGCTGCTGGAAAGTGAACATTACCTTATGAAGCTCTAGTGGCACTGACGGACTGTTCTCCTTCAGGTCCTCTGGTGTGTTCACGGAGGTCCTCTCCGGGCTCAGTTCCAGAAATTTGGTCTTGCTTTCATTCTGCTTCTCGAAGTCTTCTCCCAAACTCAACGTGCTGCCTGACATTATTGTAGCCTACCAATAATAAATATATTTTAAAAACATGAGATTTCTAAGAAGAGACAGAGATGCTGGATGTTTTTGTTCAAAGTAAGTAATTAATTATCCAAAATAAATCAAATGAAAAGATTGGTTGTCACAAGTACAATGTTTGATGTTTAGCCAAATGCTGTGAAAATGAAGGGATTCAGGCAGTGTCAGATTTGGAAAAATTCTCAAAGATAGAAGTAAAAAAGCAGCAGTCTAATGGGACTTTAATATTTTCTAAATTTAATTAGCAAATTTGTATATGTTGACAATTATAGCACATGTAAGACGATAAGCTATAATAATGGTTTTCTTTATGGAGGGTGAAAATATCCTTTTATCATTTTTATTTTTTGGTTGCAATTTATTGTATATTGTGGTAAAGATTTTGGTTCAAACTATTTAAAATAGATTCATAATGTAAACAAAAATTGGTTGAACATTACATGGTAAAGATTTTTGTTAAAAGTGTTTGAAATTTAATATTGTGGTAAATATTTTTGGTTGCAAATTATATTGTTATTTCACTTGAAATAGATTCGTAATGTGAAAATTGTTAAAATTTTAATATCATAGTCGAATATTTATTTGAAAATTTCTATAAACAATTTCTTTGAAAAGTATGTAGTGATAAAGATTTAGTTTAAAACAATCTGAAAATTATATTGTCAAATTCTGTTAAAATTACTATTGTGGAAAAGATTTTGGTCAAAAATGTGGAAATAAGTTATATTGTCATAAAAATTTTGGCAAGTATAATCTGAAAATTATTAATACTGTCAAACTTTGTTAAATTATGGTAAAATAAATTACTGTTTGAAAAATGTATTGTGTTCACTGTGTAAAGATTTAGGTTAAAACTATTTGAAATCAATTTATAATGTGACATGATTTGTAAATGAAATAAAATTACCTATTTGACTTAAAGTTATACAGTATATTTGAAAATTATATTCATTGCAATAATTTTGGTTGAAAATTATTTTGCGTTAAAGATAAAAAAAAATATTGAAAATATTATTCATATTTTCAAAATGTGGTAGAAAGGATTGTTAAATTACTACTGAAATAATTTGTAAATAAATGTATAAATAAATGTTCAATATTGCACAAATTTTATTAGAAAATTGTACACATTTTTAAAAGTTTGAATAAGGATGAAAGTTAAAGTTATATTTCGGTAAAGATTTAAAAATTAATAAAATCTTCAAGTTTGGTAAAACAATAGTTAAAAAATACTATTTTGCAAAGGAGTTTGGCTAAAATTATGTTAAAATGATTCATATTGTGGTAAAGGTTTTGATTGAAAATTTATATTGTGCTATGATATGTTTTCTTAGATAGTTTCTAAGAAAATAAATCAGAGAGCTACTACAAAATGAACACGGGCTGCGTCCGAAATTGCATACTTCCATACTATACAGTGTAGTACACTAAAAACAGAATGCGAGCAGAGTAGTACTGTGTGTCCGAATTTATAAGGTGCATCCCAAATCGCATACTTATACACTATTCTATGCCATTTTGTAGGGCTATATTGATGTGCATTTGACTTCCAGCCAGCCCTGTATTCTATCTAGACTTTACCATGGGAATGAAGTGACACAACTGACTAGGGTAGGTCACTTGATGACAAAATGGCGGATTTAGTACGTCTGAGTTCAATTCATACTACTTTTCTAACGGATTAGTAGTACACTTAAATTCAAATCCAAGACCTAAGAGGCGATTTCAGACGCAGCCACTGTGTTTTAATCCTCCACAATCAGCACATACAGTAAAACTTTAGCAGTCCACATATGGTAAATCAAGTGTTTAACTGATTCTCAGTTAGCTTTACCTCAAGCTCGCGCAGGATTTCTGACTGACCGCAGGTCTCCAGGTCCTGAAGAGCTTGTGACCAATAGTTCTCCTGAGCGTCTGTTGTACTGTTGTAGATGTGGCCGCATGCGGGACTGACAGATCTGTGTCAATGCAAAGCAGCCTGGGTAATGTAAGGCCAGGTGTACACCATTGGAAACGGAGCTCTCTCTCATTCTCTCTCTGTCTTTATACTGTATGATTGAACAGTCACTGTAAAAGATCCTCCTCAACTACAAGAAAAGCGGCGGTTAGAGAAAGAGAAACACACACTGTCTGAAGAGGCCGTCAGCTAGTTCCAGCGATAAAACAACAGAAAAAAATGAGCGATAAAAAACAGAAGCAGACAAGGGCGGATGACAGCGAGTGGCCCACGGATGATTAGTAAGGCAGACGAGAGACAGAAAACCTGAGAGAGAAATAGAAAAAGAGAAGAGTAGGAGCATACAGAGGCTGACTGTGGAAGAAGCAAACAGGCTGGTGGATTCAGTGCTGGACAGCGAGCATGTTTAACCACTGAAGCAATGTAAAGATGCGTGCCAAATGTACTGTTGAAGTCAGAATTGCTAGCCCCCCTGAATTAATAGCGACAAAGTGACACTTAAAGGCTTAATTAGGTTAACTAGGCAGGATAGGGTAATTACGCAAGTCATTGTATAATGATGGTTTGTTCTGTAGACAATTGAAAACAAATATTGCTTAAGGGGGCTAATAATTTTGACCTTAAAATGGTTTAAAAAATAATTAAAACTGCTTTTATTCTAGCCGAAATAAAACAAATAAGACTTTCTCCAGAAGAAAAAATATTATCAGACATACTGTGAAAATTTCCTTGCTCTGTTAAACATTTGGGAAATATTTATACAAATGATAAAAATAAAAATTTCATAAGAGGGCAAATGTTTTTGACTTCGGCTGCGCATTTCTATACAAAAAGCTGCACCATTTTGGAAAAACTGACGTAATCACACAGCAACTGGTAACTTTTTGATTTAGTGGCTAATTCATATTAATTTGCACCATCTCAACTGTACATTTTAGTACTATAGTATTTACCGATCCTCCAATGAGAGGTAGATTTAGGGGTGAGGTTTTGGGTCATGCCTATTTTAAAAATGTTATTAAATTAAAAATTCTATGTTTTAATACAAGTGAAATCTGTATGAATTTTTCTGACAATCCGTTAAAAAGTTTAATTTCCTCAGGAGATCGGGATAGAAAAACCTTTTTGTTATTTTAAATCTTTTAATAGACAACTAAATATCAATTGTTCAGTCAAGGGTTCAATCTATTTAATTTATGCAAATATTCATTCATTTATTTTCTTTTTGGCTTAGTCCGTTTATTAATCAGGGCTCGCCACAGGGGAATGAACATACACTACTGACAATTTAGCTTACTCAATTCCTATAGCGCATGTCTTTGGACTGTGGGGGAAACCAGAGCACCCAGAGGAAACCCACAACAACACGGGGAGAACATGCAAACTCCACACAGAAATTACAACTGGCCCAGCCGGGGCTCGAACCAGCGAACCTCTTGCTGTGAGGCGACAGTGCTAACCACTGCATCACCGTACCGCTCTATGAAAATATTATATTACTAATTTAAAAGATGATGTTTAACTTCCTCATGAGATCTGGATGGAAAAACAGTTTTTTTTGGATATACAATTTTTAATAGACAACTAAATATTAACCAAATTCTATCTATTTTACCCATTTTCCTTCAATTAGGTCTCTATTTTAGAGGTCGCCACAGCGGAATGAACCGCCAACTATTTTGGCATGTGTTTTAAGCAACGGATGCCCTTCCACCTGCAACCCATTACTTGGAAACACCCATACACAATCATTTGCGCACACACACTCATTCACTACGGGCAATTTAGTTTACCCAATTCACCTATAGCGCATGTCTTTGGACTGTGGGGGAAACCAGAGCACCCGGAGGAAACCCATGCCAACATGGGGAGAACATACAACTCGGGACTCGAACCAGCAACCTTCTTGCTGTGAGGCAACAGTGCTTACCACTGAGCCACCGTGCCAACCCTTCCATCTATTAATTTTATGCAAATCTTATAATACTAAATTAAATATTTAAAATTAAAAAGCTCTGCTTGAAAGCTGCTTGAAAAAAGATTCAGAGGCTCGTTATTTAGTGACAAATACATTTGCTTTTAAACGCATTGCATTTTCAAACTACTGGCATAACAGTAGCCAGGTTTCAATCCTAATGGGAAGTAAATAAATCTTTTAAAAAATAAATAAATAAATGAAAGCCCAAATGGCAATTAGCTGTGTTTCCATCAAGTCATTAGAGTGGCTCACTGTAGTATTGGTAACCTAGCAACCAACAGTAAACAAGGCAAGCATAATGGAGACAGCTGATTGGTCACGTGGGTGTAATCAGTTTATTTGTCAAATGTGTTTCTATCTCCCATTATTTGCATCAACTCTTTTTCGGACAAATCCAAAACCACCTCAAGCTAAATATAATAAATCCTGATCTGTCGAACTATTTTAGTGTAATGTTACACACCCCTAGAAGTGTATACACATTTACCACTGTTCACAATTTGGTGGTCAGATTTAAAAAAGATATAATTATGTTTATTTAGGAGGCAATCCTTCATTGGGTCAAAATGTAATATTTGATGAGTTAATTTGATCAGTCAAGACGATAAAAAAGATGTATGACCTGTTTGAACAGTAATGTAGTATACATCATTTGTTTTATTTATGACAACAAAAATTATGACAATATTTTACAGTTCCTCCAGGAGTTTGTGAAACCTTACGGTTAAAAAAAAAGATTTTTTGGGGGGGCTTGGGGGGTATTTTTCACAGCAAAATCACAAGACTTGAAGCAAATAATTCCATATGTTTTGAGGAAAGTCATCACGATATGCAGCAAAATTACAAATTAAAACTCCCTGCAAAATCCTGGAGGGACTGATTCTACAGTGCATAACCACATGTTCAGGTCACAGTTCACTTTTTTTTAATATTAATATTTAATTTTTTATATTAATATTTATGAAAAATCAGCCAGTATCACAAATACTACCGTCATAAAATCAACAAATAACAATTTAAATGATATACATTTCTGAAATATGACCTGAACATTTTCTTAATGACATTCATTCCTAAGCGCACATACACATGAGAAATAATAATTGACAGAACAGCCACAAGATTGTGTTAGTAACCAAAACTAAAATGTTCTTTGGCATATTTGTCTTTCTCATCTTCCATTATGCTTCTTTAACCCTCTAATTGCTGACTATTATCATCATAAGATGAAGAATTGTACTGACTAATTCAACGAGTTGTGTCTCTAAAGAAACTCTCACCCAGAGTACGTCCAGTCTTCTTCACTCAGTCTCCCATCATACACTGTAGGACGGTGGGCGGGTCTTCTGGACATCAGTGGGCTCCTGTGATTGGTCTGTCTCCAGTCGCTGGGATGAAGAGTGAAGTCAGATGGCCTATGAATATACACGCCTGAAATATAAAGGTTGAGGTTTGGTCAAGCACATAGATGACCATTATTTGCCAAAAGAACTGCTTTGAAACTGCACTGTGTGAAGTGCTTCACAAATAAGCCACCCGACCTCTTTAATTGGCCAAGGATCCTTCACTGACCTGAATAACAGGACTCCTTCCCGCCCACTTGATTAAAGTCCAAATGAGCTCATTAACCCTCTCTGACCTCACATTTCACTCTGGCCCATCGCTTGTTAACATTCAATTAGGATATTCATGATCTCAACCCATACCCTGACTTCCGTAGCCAGCGTCGAGGGCCGAACTGTCCCACGAGTCCATGGCTGAATCCAGACTAGGCGGCGTGGTCTGACGGAGGAGATCGGAGTATTTCCCTCTCCGGAACGAATCGGAGCGATCGTCTTCCATGTCGCTCACGCACGAGGCCGTTCTGGACGGACTGCCCCGCTCTGAATCCAAAAGTGCTGGAAAACACAGATGTGGGTCATGAGGACAAGACCTGATGCATTATTAATAGGAAGCTCTTTCCGGTGGATTACATGACAGAAATGTTAACATAGACTTCTCCAAAACAAACACACACACACACTTGTATAATCACATGGGTATGACCTACAGTTGAAGTCAGAATTATTAGCCCTCCTGTATATTTTTTGTCAGGTAAACACTATTACGGTGGTTTATGAGGACATACCTTGTGTCCTCATAATCCTCATTAAAAATGTTTAAAAATCATACTTAATGGGTGTTTTGAGATTCAAAATTTGCCACAGGTTTGCTGTGAGGGTGGTTTAGGCATAAAGTAAGGCCATATAGTAAGTGTTTTTACAGTATAAAATACATTATGTCTATAGAAAGTCCTCAAACCACATATACAAGTGTGTGTCCTCATAAACAAGTACACACAAACACACACGCCAAGGTTAATAGAGAGTGTTTAAACCCCTAAATAAAAATAAAACAATTGTTTGTATTCAAAACTTTAAATGTATGAGAAAGATGATGATGTATTTCTGTCAAATCATCACCTATTTGGTCAAATTATTGTCCGTTTTGTCAAAATTGAGTTATTCACATATTTTTATTAAATGACAACTTATTTACAATATGTGGTGCTTTTTTATAAGTTGTTTACATTTTAAGACTTTTTATTTAAAAAACAAATATGCTTTCTCTACAAAGCTGAACTCTAGCTTGGCTCTATAAAGGTTCTTTCTGTTAGCCAATCAGCATTTTTTAATGCACGCACAAGGACCAATCAGGATCAGCTTTCTTTGTCATTTCATTGGACTGCTCCATTGACGGCGGGAAAGACCAGAAAGACAAAAATCACAGTCGACTAAATAACGCACCACACAAAATTGAGAAGAAACCCGAAACTGAAAAGATGTGCGTAAATGTGATGATTTAGAAACATTTTTTGACATTGGGATGAAATGTTACATTTTACATTGTTGAAAAAGAAACAGTTATTAAAGAAATATAGTATATTAAATGTGAAGTATTTTTTTGTTTATTTGTAGTCAGTGAAACATTTTTCAGTGTTTATTAAAGTCATTTGCTCATTGTCTGTTTTCCTTTAAAGTCTTTAAATTTGATATTAAGCCTTGTAGGACAAATACTCAGTTAAATTCATAGGGAAAATAATAGAATATATATAATTCAATAATTCATAAAAAGCATAAAATATAATAAACATTAATATAGTAATTTTATAAAATTAACATCTGTACTAGACAAAATACCTAGCACAGTCTTGTATAATTAATTTGAACAAGAAAAAATATTTATCCTAAAACATTAAATAAATATTTTTGGACGCAAAACTATAACTTTCTCAAGCATCAACATATTGTTATAACACCAAATTATATTTTTTTTGATTGTATTTTTAGAAAAGTAATGCTTCAATGAATGATCTTCCAGATAGAACCTTCTAATTCCAAGCAGAAATTGACTTTTCAGAATGAGAAGGTTCTATCTGCATTTACCGTGTTTTTTTACTCCAATTTGCAAATGTAAGAGAACTTTCATAATTTACACAGAGTACATTTAGGGTCTCTGTCAAGTTAATGAATGAAAGAGAACTGTTACACACATACTGTTTGCTATATGGAATGCAAAAACTTTGAAGCTCAATATCTCAAAATCCTTCAGAACGCAGATAGAGCCTCATCATTCCAAGGTCACGAAATGCATTCATATTAAAGATGATGTATTGTTATACAAGTCTGTTTACATGTTACAAAAAAATTATTTCCAGAAGAGGAATGATTATTAATACTAAAAATTATAGATTTTGTCTTACAGTAATTATTATATAATTTCATTAAGTTTTTATTCAGCTATTTTTCGTTTTTCAAAAGGTATGTGTTCCGCGTGTCCACTAGAGGGCGCGGTTTAAAATTTTGCAAATCTGAATTATGTTACTTGGGGTACATTTTGCCGTACGTTTCAGATACACATCCTTCTTGTAAATGTCCAGGAGAAGGCGGAGCTTGTCAAACAGATGACCCAAGCAAATCACTAACCTAAACCCTTCCCTAAACCCAACTAATAAGTGTTTTCAAAAGCAAACATAAGAGATAAGTGCACTAGGACCATGTAGGGGGGATTAAGGGTAGAGTACGGCCATATAATAAGTGCTTTATAGAGTATAAAAGACCTTATGCCAATGGAGGGTCCTCAAACCACAAATACAAGTGTGGGTGTGTCCCCATAAATCACACAAACAAGTACACACACACACACACACACACACCCACCAAGGTTAATAGTGAGTGTTTAAACCCTTAAATCAGGGGTCTCAAACTCATGAAATGCAGCCCCCCCGTCTTAATTTGAAAGATTAATGTCAGTGCGGCCCACGACTTTAATATGGATGGCACTTTACAGTCCTGTGTGCGGAGCTGAACAGAGAAAAAAATCAGATTTGAGCACTAAGCCTGGCAGTGTGAACATAGCCTTAGAGAGTTGACGTGAGGTCTCTCTCTCACACACACTCAGACAAAATACATCAAAGTGATGCATACCATAACAAAAGAAAAGGGATAAAAAAAAATAAGGAACCCAATGCAGCCTAATCTGCAGTCACATATCGACACATGTCCGTCGGCAATAACAGTCCCCGGTAACCGGACCTATTATAAGATTGCACCGTTATTTGTGGGTCATTTGCATCGTGCTACTTGCATTGTTGGATAACTGATAAATCAGGGACTAAGCCGAAGGAAAATGAATGAATGACTGTTTTAAGACTAATAGGTTTAGTTTACATTTCTTTATTTTATAATAGTAACCTTGACAGACACACACACACACACACACACACACACACACACACACACACACACACTCACGGTCAGATCGTTTCTTGATCTTGAGTGTGACCGTGTCTCCAGCAGTCTGCAGCAGGTGAATGGCTTCACTCAGTGGTTTGCCTTTCAGACTCATGTTGTTGATGGCCAATACTCGGTCTCCGATATGAAGAGCGCCAGTCCTAAAACACATAATCCCATGTATAACACGGTTAACACTCACTACATCAGTGTTTCCCAACCCTTTTCCTGGAGGCACACCAACAGTTTATGTTTTAGATGTCTCCCTCATCTGACCCATTAACTTCAGGTTTTGGAGTCTCTTCTAATGTTCTGATGAGTTGTTTCAGGTGTGTTTGATTAGGGAGAGAATGAAAATGTTTACTGTTAGTGTGCCTTCAGGAACAGGGTTGGGAAACTCTGCACTACATGGCAATTATGGTTAACTGAATCTAACTTGAAATCAAAATGAAACTTATATATAATTAAAATTTCTGTGGAAAGACTGAAACTGAATTCAACTAATTGTAATTAATAATATTAATAACAATTGATTATACTGTCATAATTGTCTTCAGTCATTCTCATAATTATTTTAAAGATTCAACACTTCTAGCAACACTATCTATTATTAACACATTATACTCTATTTTTTATATAAAGAAAATTCTCTTGACTGCTAACTATTCTGTTCTTTCTACAGAAGAAAAAATTAATTATTGAAAAAAGAGAACATATGATGCTTAATGTAATTATTTTGATATTTGGGTGTAAATCAATCGGTTAGCATTCTTTAAAGAGGACCTATTAAGCCCATTTTACAAGATGTAAAATAATTCTCTGATGTCCCTAGACATCCACACAAATAGTGTCTTAAAACTCTTAGAAACTGCCCATTTGGCTTTGATCCAAATGGTGCTGTTTTGGTGACTGTAGCTTTAAATTTAAATGAGATTGTGCTCTTTTCAAACGCAGACGGAGCTACAAACACCTATGCATTAGCAGAGAGGCAGATTCAAAACAGGACTAAGGTTATCTCTAGTCTATGGAGGCTACTGTAGTCATTTGTGTGAAAACTCTAATGGCGGAAGGCTGCTTCTCACTCAGGGCTGTCTATGCTAATGAGGGAGAGAGCATAACTAATGGGCGGGGCTTTCCCCTTCTGATGATATGTACAAAGGGAGGATGTCAATTAAAGTATTTCTGCAGACTGTTTTTATGAAGTGTGATTGTAAAAAACATAATTAATTTTTAACTTTAAAGGCTATTTACACACAGTTGCCATATTTACTATATTAATTAATAAAATTATAATAATTAATTTACTATTAATTAAGCTATATTTACATAACTGTGCTTAAACCACTTCTAAATGTAATTTTTTTGCATGATATGTCCCCTTTAATGCTCAGAAACACTTTTTTTTACATACGGTTTCAAATTCTGCTTTTTTTTTTTGGTTACTCATGGAAACACACAGCATCCCCGCTACATTATGACAACACTACAATTCACTGATGCTTCACTATCTTCCTTTGAATATGCCTTTGGCCAGCATTACACTAACAGATGTTAAGCAGATGTAAAATGACATTTAAAACTGGACCTGGACCAATGTGTCTTAAGCAGATCTGTTTTTGATTTGTGACTTTGCAGATCTTACACATGAACAAAAATACTTTACACACTAAATAAAAACTAATTAAGCATCATTAGGCCTATTTAAAATAATCAAACACTATTATTGTATTTAAAAAATATCACTGCAGTTCCCACACTGTGCACTAGACATTTCATGCTCATGATGTCAGAGGGGATGTTATGCAACACGCACATCTGAGTGTGTGTTTTATTCATGCGTGTTTGTGTGCACCTGTGAGCGAGGCCGTTGCGGGTCAGGCTAGAGATCAGGATGGGATTGAAGGGCTCTTCAGTGCCTGAAATGGTGATTCCAAGAGGGCCGCCGTGTCTCTTCAGCTCTACTGTGAATATGACTGAACCGGATGACTCCAATTCATCTGCAAACAAACAAACAAACAAACACAGAAAGATGCAGAAAATGTCATACATTTGTTAAGTTGTCCAAGTGTTTGTTTTTTTATTTTAGTAATGCATTTGGTTAACCCTTATGTGCTGTTGGGGATGTTTTCGCCCACTCTGGGGTGATTTTGAGTCTTAATTTGGCCATAACTTGTTTCTGTTTCAGCTAGCAGAATGATTTTTGGTGACAAATCTTATTTTGGCACATATTTTGGGAAAATGCTTTGATTTTGTTTTGTTTTTTAAAACTCAATGATTCACTCTGGGAAAATTGACTACCCTTTTGATATATTTGGGATGAAAACATGCTGTAAAAATAAACAAGCTGTAAAAATACATCAGATAAATATTTTCTATATAGTATATATATATATATATATATATATATATATATATATATATATATATATATATATATATATATATATATATATATATATATATATATATATATATAGTGTAAATCTGCATAAATCTGTTAATCAACCTCAGTTCTGATCAAAACTACTAAATTGCTTAGAAAATTAGAGGATTTTAACTCTTTAATTGCCAAATTCATAAATGATATCACTAGCTATGTTTCCATCCAAAAATGCGAATGAACTTTATGCGCAAAACTAGATTATCGCATTAAACAAGTGCGAATAAAGCAGCGTTTCTGTCCAATGAGTCAAAGCAAACAAAATCGTCACTTTCTGATTAACTGGCGCCAAATATCAACAGTAATAATGGAATTTGCTGCAGTAGGAGAAGCTGCGTCAACTTTTTGTTCATCTAATAAATCATTTGCACCTCAGAAGGCAATCCTGACACGCAGTAAACGCGCGGTGGCGTTTGAAGATGTCAGACACGGAGCACAGACGCTCTTGATTCTGGAGGTCATTAATAATATAATAACATTAGTACTTAAACGGTAAGGCATTTTAGAATGACTAAAACAACAGTTCGGATGTTTTATAGTGTGCTCAGCTTGCTGGTTTGTCCATTTACGTACATTTTCATCATCACATGATCTCTTATCACAAAAATCACATGACCTTTTTTAACGCGCACACTGAAATTTGTGCGGTAAAAGTCTTTCCATCATAGTTTGTGCGCATCTTTATTTTATAGAATAATACGTTTATCCTACTCAGTTATGCACATAAGTTTTTTTATAAAATTCATGCGCATCATGGCGTTTGCATCAACCATTTTTTCATGCGCATATCTAAAATGTGCATAAAAATAGGCAGATGGAAACATAGCTACTGATTTGTTGAAAAAAATAAAAAAAAACACTCAAAATAACATATTTTCAATATAAAAAGTAATTGTGGACTGGACTTTTTTAACCTTTTATCACAGTCATGGACATGTGAAAGATTAGTAACAACATTGCCTTTGATAGAGGCATGCGCTGTTAGTTTTAGTGCAGCATAAGATTTTCATTTTTTTCTCCCTAATTTACTATTGGTGGCTGTTTTTGCTCATTAACTTCCATTATAACCACAATTTTTTCATTGCAAAACCATGACGGCATATCATCATGCATTCTTGATTGTTGGTGATTTTCCCTGTTGGGAAGAGGTCAGATGTGTCAGTTTTACTGTGGATCATCAGTTGGCACTATTGTAATGTTTTATCACTTGACTCGTTATCCTAATTAACCCAGTTTAGGCTTTAAATTGCACTTTAAGCTGAATACTAGTATCTTGCAAAATAACAAGTTGGTGAAGTTTTTTCCTCCCGCTGTCGCCACTGGCTTGCATGGTTCGGGATCTGTAGAACTGCGCATCGATGGATTTGCTCTTCAGTGTTTGGACTCTCAGTAGTGATTATTAAACCACACTGAACTGAGCTAAACTGAACTTAAACTCTTAAAACTGAACTACACTGTTTCAATTTACTATGATCTTCTATGTGAAGCTGCTTTGACACAATCTACATTGTAAAAGCGCTATACAAATAAAGATGAATTGAAATGATGAAATGTCCTCATTAATGATGTAATCAAACTAATTAGAAATGAGTTATTAAAACTATAATTTAGAAAAATGTGTTGAAAAAAATCTCTTCCTCAAACAGCACTTGGAGGGCTAATAAGTATGACTTCAACTGTATGAACTACTATATTATGTTTATTGTCCTATTATTATATTATGTTTATTAATCTAAAAAGAAAACCTTTAATAATTATATATCACGTAATTTTTTTTCTTTTTTTGATATTTCTTTAGCTAAAACAAGTGGTAGATTTAGTCATTTTAGTACCTAAACCTATAAAATAAAAAACAAACACACACATGCATAGGCACACACAAACGCACACACACGAGCATGCATGTGTACACGCAATCACACAAATGCACATGCACACACACACACACACACACACACACAAGCATGTATGTCCACACACACACACACACACACACACACACACACACACACACACACACACACACACACACACACACACGAATGGACAAGCGCGCACGCACACACTCTGACCTAGGTTGTCTTCATCTTTCTGGATGCGCAGTTTGACCATCCCCTCGGCCTGCTGGAGGACCATCATGGCCTCCTCCATCCCACAGTTATCCAGACGGACGTTATCAATGGCCAGCAGACGATCTCCAGGCTCCAGGGTTCCTATTCTATTAGAAAGGGTCATTTCACATCAAACAGCCAATCAGAGCCATCATATCAATCCGCTTTCACTTCAAAAGCAGCAGGTCTATCAAAGGTGTATTGTGCTGTTTTGCAGGTGTACCTGTGCGCAATGCTGCCTTTCTGAATCTCAGAGATGATCAGAGGCTTTCCCGCCTTCTTGCTGGCTGCACATCACAATTCAGACATCATATGGTTGGATATTTTGTTTTACTGCAATGCAATTACCACTTCAAAAAGTGTATTATATAGAGAGCAGCATGGCTAAATTATTATAACAAGCCAATATTCAGCAGACAAATAACTAAACGGCATCATTTTATATCCACCTTATGATTGTGTTTCAAATCAAAGGTTGCATTTTTGGTTTGGGGAATTTCTATTTAAAAGAAAGGAAACATTATTTTAAATAACAAGGTCGCATTATAAAGAATCTACTGTATATCTGAAATGAAAAATGAGATATGTTTGGCTTTGTGCTTTATTTGATCTGTTATGAAACTAAATAATACACTTTCACTGTGTTTTGTTCCACCAGATTTTTCTCTCTTAGTATTCCATACAGCAGGGGGTTTTCAAAAGTGTGGGGCGCGCCCTACCAGGGTGGCGTGAGACATTAGCTATGTTTCCATCCACCTCTTTTTATGCGCATAAATAAAAAACAGTTGATGGAAACGCCATGATGCGCATAAATGTTGAAAATGCGCATTAAAAACGTATGCGCATATCTGAGTAGGATAAACTAGGAAAAGATGTGCATAAACTACGATGGAAAGACTTTTACCGCACAAATTTCAGTATGCGCATTAAAAAAGGTCATGTGATTTTGTGATAATGTGTGTAAATGGACAAACCAGCAGGCTGAGCACACTGTAAACCATCTGAACTGTTGTTTTAGTCATTCTAAAACACCTTACCGTTTAAGTACTAGTGTTATTATATTATTAATGACCTCCAGAATCAAGAGCGTCTGTGCTCCGCGTCTGACATCTTCAAATGCCATCGCGCGTTCACTGCGTGTCAGGATTGCCTTCTGAGGTGCAAGTCATTTATTAGATGAAGAAAAGATTGCTGCAGCTTCTCCTACTGCAGTAAATGTAGTTTTTACTGTTGATATTTTTGGCACCAGTCAATCAGGAAGTGACGATTTTGTTCGCTTTGACTCGTTGGATGGAAACGCTGCTTTATTCGCACGTCTTTTATGAGAGAATCCAGTTTTGCGTATAAAGTTAATTCGCATTTGTGGATGGAAACATAGCTATTGAGGCGTGCACTCGAGTAAATTATGATGACGATTTTTATGTGTTCACTAGAGGGAATATGATTAACGTTAGCTCCATAGCTAACTATTAGGCACATGTAGAGTTAATGCTTAAGTATAATATATACAAATAACATGGAGCGGGAGCTTTTTAAAATGAATGACGATGAATGAATGAAAGTAAAACCGCTGAGCCGTCTGACAAAAAAGTGCCCTTCTGAATCAAATCAGCAGGATGCCCTTCTGGATCTTTCACTTACTTTGGAGACACTACTGACTATGTTTATATGGACATCAGTTATTTGCCTTAATAAGACAATAATATAATTAAGGTGTTACCTGAAGTGCTTTTTGAATGTTGCGCCACCAGGCTATCCACGTTTCCTGCAGAGGCTCATGTAATTTTAGGTGTTTCATCTTTAATTTTTTGACTTTACTGCAGTTTGTTTCAAGTTTCACTTTCACTCGTGAACATTTAATTCACGTCACCGTGATAAACTGGGGTATTAGACACGAATATGATGTAAGGATTGGTGGAAGAGTGTTGTTTTAATGGAAAGCCAAATGGAAAAAAAAAAAAAAAAAAAAAACATATTTCGTGATGTGTGTGTGTGTGTGTGTGTGTGTGTGTGTGTGTGTGTGTGTGTGTGTGTGTGTGTGTGTGTGCGTGCGTGCGTGTAATCCTTCACTAACAGCCGCGTGTGTGGATCTTGTCACAAAACGTGGTGAAAAGTCCTACATGACGGTAATAGTTTGATTGCAGTGTTTACTTCAATAATGCCACTATGCATACTCCACATGTCTTAATTCCATTTCTGTTTAGTTCAATTATGACTTTAGTCGGATTAAGGCAATCAAAAATCTGTTTACATGGTAGACTCTTAATCAGAGTATTGTTTTAATCATATTAAAGTATTGTTGCCCGTGTAAACATGCTCAATGATCGACTTAACCACACCATCAGGGCTGAGTGAACTTGGCTTCGCGAAGCAGCATTTTCTGTATGTATGTACATGAAAAGCAAGTATGCTATGGCTCATGCTTATTGACAGTGAAAGATGATTCGTGTCAGGAATCCTACCACAGATTAACGTGTTGTCCTCACAGAAACGGGCTCAGCCATCACATTGAATCAGGCTGTATATTTATGTTTCCATGTGATTAATTCTACGCACTTTAAATGCAGCAAGTAATGTGTGAATGATGTTTGCAAATGCACAATAGGCATAAAATTGGACAAATTCGGGGTTGGGGGCGTATGTCCTACAAGTTTGAAAACCCCTGTCATACAGTATATTGTATTATTATTAGGGGCCAAGCACCGAAATTGCGTCGGCACCTATTGTAGCCGTTCTGGTTCTTATTATTCTTCCAGCTTCTTCTTCCACTCTAGGAGTCTATGGCAGCCCTATGAACCGTTTGCATTTGTGCAAACTTTGGCACACTGATAGAGGACAGTCTGATCTTCAATCACTACAAATTTAGTCTCTCTAACTCAAACTCTCTAGCGCCACCACTTATCCAAAGTTTTACTTTTGTTTATCATTTTAACTTTTGAACCGAATAGGCTACAATCTAAATTATTTTTTCCTCTCAATCCTTCGCTATTTAGAATTTTTTGTATAACCTACTTGAACGAACTCGTCCTAGGCCGTTTGTCCAATTTACACCAAAATTGAATCACATGATTTACAGCAGTGTTTCTCAACCCTGTTTCTGGAGGCACACCAACAGTACATATTTTGGATGTCTCCTTTATCTGACTCATTCAGTTCAGGTTTTGGAGTCTCTTCTAATGTCCTGATGAGTTGATTCAGGTGTGTTTGATTAGGGAGAGGTTGAAAATCTGTACTGTTGGTGTGCCTTCAGGAACAGGGTTGGGAAACACTGATCTACAGACCATGCTGAGCAAAAGTTATGGAATTCAAGTTGATTAGACAAACCGTTTTCATTTAACTTGCAAACAAATTTAACGTAGAGTTTGCGAGAATTGACTTAAGGTGTTATTTCCGTATTGACAATACACCACAATTTACTACAGCAAAAACATAATGTACACTACAATATTTACCACAGCTGATCAGTTCACTAAAGTTAGTTAATAATACAGTATGCTGTAGCATTCATTACATTTTTATAAATACTATAATAATCACACAGTATAATTTCCTTTACTATAGTATGGTTAAAAAACACTGTAGTATTTACCATCAATTACTGTAGTATTTTTTCATGTGGGTTAACAAATCTATGGCTTAAATCTCCTTTTTTTTTCTCCTATTTTTCTTGCTGAATTGACTCACAAAGAACAAGAAAAGCACAACATGTTTGATAAATTATGACAAGCTTTTTTAAGGACACACACAATCCCATTTTGAGCTTATATTAGTTTTTTTATGATGATTATGCAGTAGCTTAATTTGTGTAAACCCATTCATGTAAACACTTTTATTGTTTATTTTCTTTTTGGATGTTTCTGACCTTCTCTCTGTATTTTATTATTACTGTTGTAAAATATATAATAATGTTTTTCCTGTTCTTGTACACTTTTTGGCAATAAAAATATACTATTTACAGAACTGGATTGTTTTGGTTTAATGGTTACTCTCATAATTCATGCAAAGAATCATGGAACACAGGAAAAAGGTGTTACAATATAATATATTGTAATGAGTTACAATATAAAATGGTTTTATTTATGGATTGCAACTCTGGATTACTGGAAATGGACAAAATAACAAAAATTCTTATTTTATTTTATTTGGATAGTATCACATCCACAAAATAAAATGTATGCTGACTGTACCAAATTGCAAACTATTCTTCATTGATCTAAAAATGTTTTAAGATTGACTCACTTCTATACAGACTAATACCAAATCTATTGAGACATCCCAACTGCTGAAAAAATACTTAATGTACATGATTAATTTTGTTGTTAATTCCCTTGTATACTGTTTTATGTAGAATTCTGTACTCCCCTGTTTAATCAATAAAAAATAAAAAAAAGGAGTTACAATATTAAATAGGAGAACAGCGGCCTCTGCTGGCCGCCACTCACCACTGATTGTGATGCCCAGCTCTACTCCACGTCTCTTGGGCAGCTTCACCTGAAATGTGCCGCTGCTTGGAATGACTGATTCTGTTAGAGATACACAAAAATCACACAAATCTGTGTTCAGATCACATTTAAACTCTTTTAAACTATTTGAATCACTGATGTGTGCTTCTCTACCTGCGACATCAAACTCCACCTCCAGTGCGACCTTATTGGCCAGCGCCGCATCTCGGAGCAGCTGATTGGCCTCTTCCAGCGTCCCGTCCTCAGTGGGAATCCCATTAATGGAGAGAATTCGGTCGCCAACTTGTAACACTCCACACCTTGAACACAAACATACACAAATTCACATTAAATAATAAAATTAAATAAATAATAAAATTAAATCACACAAACACAGATCACAAAACAAGAACACAGATCACAGGTTATAAATGAAATACAAGACAGCATACTTCCAGCACAGATTTTTTTTTAAAGGAAATTGGAATATCTTTGACATGAATGATAGAGTTAGACATTATCAAATGATGAACTGATAATGACAGAACAGTAGAATGATAGAATGGTAGAAAAATAGAACTATATAATGATCGGCAGAATGATAGAATGATCAATAGAACTAGATAGAACGATAGATAACTTTAATGAATGAGCAATAGATGAAATGATAGATAAAGTAAACAGACAACAACAGAACAGTGGAATGATAGAATGAATGACAGAGATAGACTGACAGCTAGATAGAACAACAGAACATTCGCTAGACTGATAGAATGAATGTTAGACAGATTGATAGATAGATAGATAGATAGATAGATAGATAGATAGATAGATAGATAGATAGATAGATAGATAGATAGATAGATAGATAGATAGATAGATAGATAGATAGATAGAGCAATATAGCGATAGATAGATAGATAGATAGATAGATAGATAGATAGATAGATAGATAGATAGATAGATAGATAGATAGATAGATAGATAGATAGATAGATAGATAGATAGATAGCAATATAGCGATAGATAGATAGATAGATAGATAGATAGATAGATAGATAGATAGATAGATAGATAGATAGATAGATAGATAGATAGATAGATAGATAGATAGATAGATAGATAGATAGATAGGAACAATGGATGGATGGATGGTAGAATGACAGAAAGGTGATAGAACCGATCAAAATGAAAGAAAGCTTGAGATGGGTAGACAGAATAGATTAAACAGCAGAATGATTGATTTAATCATAGAAATGTAGAGCAACAGAACAATAAAACAGACAGAATGATAGATTGATGGATAGAATAATAGAGCTAATCTGGGACCTCAACGAACTACATATTGTGTGTTGAGCACGCATCAGGTGCGCTCTGCTCTCACCGTTCAGCAGGTGTGTCGGGCTCTATAAAGCGGATGGCGGCCGGTGCTGACAGCGGCTCTGTGGCAAACACTCCTCCTTGCAACTGCAGCCCGAATCCAGTCAGAGGATCTCCTCTCAGCAGTACCTCCGCACTTTCTAGATGCACAACCTGACCTCCAGCACCCACCGTACTCGACGCTAGAGACACTGATACACAAGAATATAACAGGGTCAAAATAAGCTAAAACTAACTAGCTACAGATTTTGAGTGGTTTACAACATTATGACACAAGACACTATTTAGAGGGCGGCACAGTGGCTCAGTGGTTAGCACTGTCGCCTCACAGCAAGAAGGTCGCTGGCTCGAGCCCCGGCTGTGCCAGTTGTTATTTCTGTGCGGAGTTTGCATGTTCTCCCCGAGTTGGCGTGAGTGTCCTCCGGATGCTCTAGTTTCCCACAAAGTCCAAACACATGCGCTACAGGTCAGTTGGGTAAACAAAATTGGCCGTAGTAAATGAGTGTGTGTGCAAGAGTGTATGGGTGTTTCCCAGTACTGGGTTATGGCTGGAAAAACATATGCCGAAATAGTTGGTGGTTCATTCCACTGTGGAGACCGCAGATAAATAAGGGACTAAGCTGAAGGAAAACGAATGACACTCTTTAAAAAAAGTCTACATATCCAATAATGATAATACAATTGAGTAATAAAAATATATATAAATAACTTCAAACATTTTAACAAACATTTCCGTTACACTGAAATCAGGTCCACTGAATGCATTCATACTTTATTCATAATCATTTTGCTATTATTTCCTGCATGACTGTTTTCTCCCAGAATGCATTTCTGCAATATGGATCACTCTTAATCATAGGCAGAATCATGTTTTCTTTCTGTAAAACTGCTTTGACATAAAATAAGTAAATAATAATAATAATAATAATAGTAATAATAATAATAATAATAATAATTATTATTATTATATAAAATGAAAGCACAGTAAAATTAGGTACAATTAAAATAAAATTAAATAAAATAATTACAAAATTAAAGCTAAGTAAAATAATGTTAAATAAAAAATAAATATTTAAATAATTATTATAATACTAATAAATAATACAAGTTTAATAATAATATATTAATATAAAATTAAAGCAAAGTAACAATTTAGAATTAAATAAAAAAAATTTATTAAAATAATATCAAAATAAATTAAAAGTAAAATAAAAAGTAAAGAAATGTAAATAAAAATATTATCCAATTAAATAAAAAATTAAAAGCAATGTAAAAT